>NW_021137845.1:439537-530670 GCF_004193835.3 Ostrinia furnacalis | reverse complement strand
TGCAGGATCGGTCTTCGTGGAAATCCTTGGGAGAGGCCTTTGTCCAGCAGTGGACGTCTTTCGGCTGAAACGAACGAAAGCGCCTTTTTACTCTAAAAGGTATCAAATTATGTACCTATTAAAAAAGAAAAGCCTAATTTTTTTTTAATTACTCGCAATATTCAGGACATCTACATAACCAGTTCCATGGTCGGGTCTTTTACCTTAATAATTTCTCAATACAAAATTGGTAGTAGGTACGTAAGTTAGTATCTACTGTACTTGCCACTTGGATACCTTGGTGATAAATACTAAAATGAACTTTGAAACTCTAAATCCATGAAATGCACTATAGTCATAACTAACTACCTAACTAATGTTTGTTTACGTATAGCATTTGCGAACCAAAAAAAATGTATAGGATAGATTAAACTTGATTATACTTTTATCAGTCATATTATTATTGAATTTTTTTTTTTTTGATGTTTACTACCCGCTCTTGTTGTAACGACATAAAACGAGATAAAACTTACCAAATTCAAAATAAATCACTCGAAAATTCGCCACCACAACAAAACAAAACTAACAGCAAACAAACAAGCGAGCGAATCACAACATTGGCTCTGATCGGGATCGGATTCATTCCTCATTCAACGCGCCGAACATGACCGATAACAGCGCGGAAACTTCCGAATGCACATTCGGTTTCGGTCGTAGTTTCGGCAAGTTTGCCACCGAAAACGAAACTAAACCGAAACTCGTGTTTTTACCGAAACTCAACCGAAAACGAAACCGAAACCGAACATTCGGTCGGACACTAATTGCCAACATCAAAAAAGTAAAAATCATTATTCGTTCTAGATCACTCTTTTATTCATTTGGGTATTACTGAAATTAAATTAAATTCTAAACACCTATTACTTTTTGTATGTGATGAGATTAAAAATAATATCGTTTCTCTCGTAGTTATCCAACATCCCTCGCCCTGGTGAGACCGTAGCGCCCACGTACAACCCGTCACTGCCTCTTGAACATTCGCTCAGCAGCGAGCTACGCCGCGCCGCCTCGCCCGCCCTACACGGCCTGCCCGAAAGAAAGGTCGAGGAGCTCGAATGCCTCCGCAAGGAACTAGACAGCCGGGACTCCACCATCACCGAACTGAAAAACCAACTCAAGAACCTACAAACGATAGTCGAGCAGCTGACGAAGGAAAACAGCGTCCTGAAAACCACTAGTAGCGTTGATGACGATCAGAGCATGACGTCGCAGGCGTCGATCAACGACAGTTCAACCAGCTACGCCCTAGATGGCGCTAAACCCGCAGAGAGAGGCAAGAGCCTCGAGACCGACCAACTGGCGCTGGTCGACGACGAAACCGACGCCCGTTTGTCTCTCAAGGGTGCCCAGCGACCGGTCAGTATGTATGAGGCTAGGGAGGGACCAAAGAATAACTGGCAGGTTACTAAACATCAGGTACTAATCACATTAATTTACTAATTAAGTAGATTTAGGCACGGTCACTCTCAATAGTCGCATACGCATCTTTATTATTATTTTTTTCTATCAAAAGTATTCAAAAGTCATCTTCTAATAGAATTTACTATTGAGGGTGAACAGACTTTATAGTAGATTTAATTTTTAAACTTGCGCGTGATAAATGTTATTGTACTTTGCCTACATGACACCACCAATTTGCAATGTTTTCATTTAAAACTAGCTTTCTGTCCGCGGCTTCGCCCGCGTGGAATTTTGTCTGTCACAGAAAAACTTTATCGCGCGCGTCCCTGTTTCAAAAACCGGGATAAAAACTATCCTATGTCCATTCCCGGGACTCAAACTATGTCCCTGCCAAATTTCATCGAAATCGGTTGCGAGGTTTAAGCGGGAAAGCGTAACAGACAGACAGACAGACAGACAGAGTTACTTTCGCATTTATAATATTAGTTGGGATTAGTTGGGATTGATGCAAGTTTTTTACCCTATGAATACATTGTTGGTGTCATGTATGTTATTTGGTGTGGTGTATCATAATAGTAGTGCCAGTCCTCTTTTTTTTAGCTTTAAAATTAACCATAGTAGTTTTTGAAGCGTTTAGGGTTTTAGTTGTTTCAAATAATTTTATTAACGTACTCCGTAAATTGGTGTCGTGTTGTATTTTTTTCGTAGTTATTAGTCTATGGTGGACTGTAATAGAACAACCAAGATAATAAACAGTAATCAGGGTTAGAGTGGTTTATCCTAACGACCTTATCCGGTTAAAGGTAATTTTGAGGGCTTTCTTGCGTACATAATTCGATCCCAATTGTCTAGATATTTTTTTAATCTCATATTTTAGAAAGTGTAAGGAAAGATTAAAGCAAAATGCTTTTTCTGAGATGACTCCATAATGCATTTCCAGCGGAAGGACAGCGACCTTCACCAGATCGTCGGTCCACCTAATGGGAGGCCTGTCCACACTACGTCTTCCGGCTCGTGGTCGCCTCTCGAGAACTTTTCTGCCCCAGCGGCCATCAGCCCTACTAAAGCCTGGTCCGTGAGCACGTAGAATTTTGTCCAATGACCCCAAGCTACCCATCCTTATCGCTCGCGCGTAATGAGGGCTATCGTTTTTATACTTAACAGTTGGCACCCCTGGCGATTGACAGGACCTTCCTCTACAGCGGCACCATCTTGATGAGTGCAAATGCGATAGTCCTCCTACCACTTTCGCGCTCACCAGTTGGTGCCACTGTCTTCGCTACTACCAAGTGACAGGACCTTACTCTACAGTGGCGCTAACTGGTGAGCGCTAAAACGATAGCCCTCATTATATTGCTGTCGCGACTGCGAGCGCTGCGTGAGCGCGAAATCCTACGTGCTCACGGACCAGGGATACGATTCTCGACTGGTACTTACCACTCGTAGTGTTCGAGTGGTTTTCGATCGAACTTTTTCGATTGTGAACTTCTGAGAATGCACAAACGGTGTAATAGTCGAAAAAACCTAACCTTACCCTATGAACGGTCTTCGAATTATTTTTCGAATGTGAACTTTTCGATTGCATGAGAATCGTCCCTCAGGCTTTAGGTATGGCCCTTGCGGGCTATGTCAGTCACTCTGGTTCTCCAGTCGTTTGACTGAATAAATAATGTGTATTGTAAGCGTCAAGTGGTGTTCGCAGTTAACCACGCTGGCGGGGCTGGACCGGTCCCTGACGCAGGCGGTGCTGGAGCCCGCGCTGCCCGCGTCCGACCTCGTGCACCGCCGCGCCGAGCCCGTCACCCGCGCTATACAGGTGCGAGACTACCCTCGTTATTGTCACCGTCATTATAAGCAGAGTAAATACACTCAACATCAAATAAACCGCACCTTCCGCGACGCGAACTTTAAAGATTTTCTTCTGACACAATTATGGTACCTCGACAATATTGGTGTTGAAAGCCCAATAAATATCCTTAAAGAAAAATACATTTAATTTCTAAATAAATGATGAACATATACCATAATGTGACTTGAAAATAGACCTCACTTTGGGCTCACCTCTGGGATCAATTAGACCAATTTTTATGGTTATAAAACCAAATAAAGATCTCACGTGTCCTCTTTAACAGATGGATAGCGATTAATTCCAACTTAACAGTTTTATAGTCATAAAAAATGGCTATAGCGTAACTACCTATTTTTTGAAGAAGTGACTCTGGATCCTTGTAAAGACACATTTTTGGGGTAAAAACCTTTCCTTTAATGAAATGAAGTTTAGAACTAGGCTTTCAAATGGTACCAACGTTGGTGGGAAGTGGGGATGCATACGTTTGATAAGTGCTTGTCGCGGGAGGTGCGATTTATTTGATGCCGAGTGTACAAATGAGTAGGTCATCTTCATAGAAACGCACGGGTGCGGTTTGTATGTGAGCGCGCCAACACGTATGCGGCGCGCACGCACTCACTGACAAAATTTAGCGGGGAGCCAGTCGTGGTTGCGCCGAATTTTGTCAGTGTGTGCGTGCGCGCCGCATACGTATATTGGCGCGCTCACATGCACCCCCCCNNNNCCCCCGTCATAATATAAATTATAGCCTGAGGCACCCCAGAATGGCACCCCCCCTGTCATGACATCACGACCGTCCTTGCCATGCAGATGCGTCAGTGAGTACTAATCTGCGCGACTTTGTCACCCCCTGATGCTTGGCACCCGGGGCGGGCGTGCTTTGAAACTGTGCTGCTTTCAGTGTGCCTCAGCCGTGCTGCAACTGACCCGCGTTTGGTCTGTGGAAGCCTTTAAAGTTGTAAGCAGAACTGCTACTAACTGTGTAATGTGTTACAGGAGCTGTGGGCGGCGGCGCGCGAGCAGCAACCTCAGCTGGCGGAGCGCAGCCAGGATATCCGCCGCTGCGTTCGTGCGTTGCTAGCACTCTTCCCGCAGGTAACTAGACTATGTGTACGAGTACTATAATTAGGTAGATATTGTGGAGTTACTTTGACACCCTTTGTGACCCCTTTTGTCTTAGAATCCATTGTTTTTCATTTGACTCCCATTGGCCCCCGAATAATCTGTAATCTGCCAAAGGCAACCGCAATTCCACGCATATAATATCTCTCCTGATCCTACCGTATGATAGTTAAGTTGGTACGGCCATGGGAAGGTAGAGACGAACTGTGAAAGTCCTTCGACGGTCTATCCATGCCGAGCGGTTATACAAAAGTGGTGTGTGGTTCCTTAGAACTCACAATAATTGTTTATAAATACTCCACATTCGAGTGAACCTAGCTAATGTGTACTGTCTCTTTGATTGTGGCTATCATGGACGACGTGCTGTCACTACTCTGCCGCAACACAGTTTTATTACTAGCGCGGAGGGTAGTTGTCAATCTCGCCTACCAATGTACTTCATAATTTTTTTACATGTACCTTATTTAACATCACGATTGTGTTTTGGACAAATAAAATAAAGTTATTATTATTAGAACTGTCTGGACCCGGAGCTGTCAGCGACGCTTCGCGAGCTGCGCAGTGCGAGCGCAGAGCTGTGCGCAGCGTGTGGTGGGTCGACGGGCGCGCCTTTACAGCGCGTGCGGAGCGCTGCCTACGAGCTGGCCAAGGCCACCAAGCTGCTGCTGGCGCACTTTCCTTCCTAGCGACCGCCCTACCACTACACCACGGTGTAGACGCCTGCGCGTCTTTCGTGGCGTAGTGACGTCGGTCGTTTGGAAACCGTGCGCGCTGTGACGTAGTGATGTGGTAATTTCGATTCGACGTTTGAACTGTAGTGAACGCTTCTATTCAGACCTAAGCGGTATTCGCTACCGTCTGCGGCAGAGAAAACCCAGTGGGTATGCGGTAATAATACTGTTCAGACCTAAGCGGTGTTCGCTACCGTCTGCGGCAGAGAAAACCCAGTACTTGATACTAAATACCTGCGCGAAACCCGCGCGGTATGTACCTCTACCCACAGCGGCAGCGAATATCGCTCAGGTCGCTCTAGCCGCGATACTTGATACTAAATACCTGAGTGAAACCCGCGCGGTTTGAATAGGCCTTTATAACGACGCGCGACTCGAGCTTGCCAAAAGATGAAAGCTGCTTGCACGTTTTCGGTGATATCTAAGCTGCGCGATTATATTGTTTGTTTATTATTTACAACAGTGGTTCTTAAAATGGTCCCTCATGACTTAAAGGTTAAGAACCACTGATTTACAATGATGATTTTGTATTAAACTAAAATGTCCGATGTTGTATACCAGCTGCGAGCAATGTGACTTGCATATTTATCATTTTGCGTAACCGACATCCGTTCTGTTATATCTAACAATCTCAGACGACTTACAAATAGCTAGCTCGGCTCAACTTCGCATTTACCTTTTCCTATGTCGAGATAAACACCCTGATACTTGTATGTCCCGTCGAAATCACGCAATCCAGTGGAGGCGAGACATTTAACAAATACCACTTTTTAGCGATTATGGATGAACTAAGAAGTTGCAGTAACTACGGTACACGAATGCCTTAAAAACCATTTGGAACTTTTATTGTGCGCATAATTTTGGAAATATAAATGCAGCTTCGGGCTCGTCGTACCGTCAAGATATAGAAATATCTTACATTTATATATTTTAGGTATTTTTATTAAGCCAAAACAAGATGTTTAATTACTATTACGTGGCGTATAAAATGTTATAAAATGGACAATGAAGTTAGTGATGTAATGTGTTCAAAATTAATCAAAGCATGACGTATGCGGGGATCGTCTTCCCAAATTATTATATTCGTGTGATTAGTACGGAGTTCCGTACATTTATGTAATTAATGTATGGACACGTCAAGGTAATCGTTCAGACTGCTGAAGACACCAAACATTGGTTAAATAATTAATATTTTATCGCGAGTTAGTTAATTAATCGCGTACTACCGTAATTAGAGGCTATTTTGTTGCATCGATGCACAGTTAAGTGCTATCGTGAATTGCCTTGTCAAAGGTAGATTTTTAAAATCAGTTGATCTGATACCAGTTGGCTGCTTAAATAATTTAAACATGTTCAAATGTATAAGTTGTCTTATTAATAAATACGGTAACCAGAATAGTATTAATATTTTCGAAGTTATCAAATTAAATATTGATTATTATTGGTCTCGGCCCTAGCCGAAGAAAGATTTGTTCGAACGAATCAAAAATTGTTCACAAAAACACCAAACTATAGCAAATTATTATATCTAAAGCTATAATGATCTAAAAAGTAAACTGCGAGTTATTGGCTTACTGCTTATTAATATAACTAACGCATTGCTATTTAGATAATAAATTAACGAGTTCAAATTTTTACGTAATTTTAATTAATAAGGATAAGTTGTGATTGAAATTTTGAGTGAATAACAGACATGCGGGCGGTCAAATTGTTAGTGACTAATAGTTATAAGAGATTGATATAAGCGTATCGATTCTACAAAACTTTTGGAAAAATCTACTGTACAACAACTCAATATCAAACTTTTTGACTACAATATTTTGGAAACGGCTATTCTCCACACATAAAATAAATAGTGATTAAAATGTAATCGTCGATGTTGTGAAATGTATTTATTGTGGTGATATACATATACCAGATTCATTCGCATTTATCGGAGTAATGTATTTTAATGACACACACACTATACTTTTCAACCGACTTCAAAAAAAGGAGGAGGTTCTCAATTCGACCCGTTTTTTTTTTTTTTTTTTTTCTATGTTTGTTACGCGATAACTCCGCCAATTATGAACCGATTTTCAAAATTCTTTTTTTGTTCGATAGGGTACACTTCTGAGGTGGTCCCATTGTCACCAAGTCAGGATCTGATGATGGGATCCTAGGGAAATCGAGAGCAACCCTCAAATTTTATAGGCACGTATATCGTTTTTCAAACTTTTTCTTAAGTTATTCATATATTTGCTCCTGGAAATCATCATCTCATATTGATGAGCTGATGATAGAAGGTAAAACTCCTTAATGCTTAGGAGTTGGAGGATAATTCTTTAAATATTATAAGTACAAATAGACCAACAGTTGTATTCTTTCATGTTTTTAAGGTGGGCTGACGGTTTAAGGTCTTTTTAGGTTTCCTATATGGTAACCTGTATTTTGTAGGGAATATTATTTTACACTAGACATGAAGAGTATGGTCTCAATGTACTGCCTACCTTCAGTGGTAACATCAAGGTAATAATTAGTTAACTAAAAAGCAATAAATAAGTAAAATTTTATAAAAAAAAATAAAACCGACTCCAAAAAACCTACATTAAAAAGTAGAAAAATAATTACTAATAACCTACTTATTTATTAGGACGAATTAATATTTATGTAGGTATACCATGATTGATACTTTTGGAGTCGGTGCAGGCAAACTTTACATGTTTCATAATCTTGGCACCGACTCCAGAAGTATCAATCATGGTATACCTACATAAATATTAATTCGTCCTAATAAATAAGTAGGTTATTAGTAATTATTTTTCTACTTTTTAATGTAGGTTTTTTGGAGTCGGTTTTATTTTTTTTTATAAAATTTTTTAAATAGATAGTTGTCATTTTCCAACAGTCATTAGAAACACTTTTTGTTTGTCCAGATGTATAGAAGATACGCTTCTAACAATTAAAAAACGTATTATTTTAAATAATTTGTTAGGGAGACAAAGATATACACGTTAGTTGGTAATTAGTTGTTATAATTGTGATTGTATTCGTTGTTTACATGTATGTAAGTGCCATCATCAGTATAAGTTACATTAATCCGAGTCTTGGTGTAACCAAAGCTATTCGTGTCGTGTATACGTACTCCCTGCCTGTCACAAATCCGAATATTTCGTTTTCTTCTGATGAGCCTACATTTGACGGAGAGTTTAGCAACTTTTTATCGATTAATTAATTAATTACATTATACTTTCGACTGTGTGTACATTTTTTTAATCCAATATAATTTACTAGATGACTGTCAACGGTAGACACAACTGGTTACAGTTCAAATAAGTACACTCCGTCAAATGAAATCAAATCTCAATATTCTTCGTCATTCCATGCGATGTGTTCTTTATTTTTATATTAAAATATAAGTTAATCATAGGGTATTCATTGTACTACTTTTGTAAGGTGATTGTTTTCTTTTACTTCACTTTTCCAAGTTCTATGGTTGTTCCGTTAGACGTAAGGCCCGGTCACACACTGCGGCCTACAGCTATTGTGAAACTAAAGTTGGATTCACACCTTGAAGATGTGCTTGTACTCAGACTTGCTAAAACATGCAAAAATGTTCGTGATAGTACACCTCATACGTGTTTCTAATATCGATATGCTATCACAAATAACTGCAGTTTGTCTACGTAAAGTTCGGCAAGCAACGTGATCTACTGAATTAGTAACGATATTTCAAGCAGGCAGTGTGCGACCAGGCAAACCTTCCATAAAATAATATAAAATAGAGGTGCTTTATATGTAATAGGTTTCCTACGGCCCAGTGCGCATCTTGTACCCAGTACACACTGAATTTGATAAAATCGTGCCTAAAATGTTAAAGTATATTCATACCTTTATTGTTAGATCGTACCTAGATAAGTTTAATACATTTACAATACTGTATCAGTTGTGTAGATTTTTATATGAGCGTTTCATAATCTGTATGTTGATAGATACTAATTGTATAGTTGATACGATGTGAAATTTAACATGTAGTTTATTAAAATTTGTATTAGCTTTCGTATGTGACATGTTTAGTATTATTATACGTATTATGTGATCACTTTATGTGCCAATGTTCGTAAAAGAAAAGACGTAGGTTAGTGGTGAGCACTAGCGTTGGTTCCTGTTTCCTTTGCTCCGAGCTTCATCCAAGCCCCGACACCCACACTGATGTACATTTAACTTATTAATAGAGACAAAAAACATGGTCAGTATAACTTAGAAGCAGTAAGCTTGAATAAATGGCTGTCAGTTTTGTTATAACGGCGTGCCATCAACTCAACCGTATCAAAACAGTTTTCTCACACTCAATAATCAAGATCTCTCGTTTACACCGATCATGCTTGAGAATATCACAGCACCGACACTTTAAATTGTGGAAACAGGATGTCTACTTGATTCATAATATGAACTTTATTGGAATTGACATATTATATTGAAATTATATTAATTTTGAGAAAACTAAAATTTATTTTCTTATCAACACAATCCAATCTTACGGTGTTTGTTCCTATCGACTTTTATGCCTAAAGGACTTTTTATGTATGGCGCGAGTAGTGTCATCTTCCCGAAATTAAATTGTAATCATATAATATTATTATGGACAAGTGAAAGAGACACGTGACAGTGGGCGTGGCTGTGCCTGACCCCTGCCCGCTGACGTGTAGCCTGATATCGATACTTGCTGAAATACAATGCGTCATAAATAAATTATTATAATAAAGGGAAGTCAAAACCGGTAAAAAAAGATAAAGTTGCAAACATTAGAATTTATTGTTATATAAAATTTACATACTACACAATATGTGTTTATAATAATAATAGCAATCTGATTTAATGACAAAATATATTAAGTTTCATTATTAATATGGCCTCGATTTAGTTTTGTACGTACATCGCAGTGAACTTGAAATGTATCTTGTAAATACACATAATTACCATAAAAACTAACGTCTAATTGACAAAATCGTTACAAAAACAGCAACTGCAATAATTGCCGTTCCCATCGAAGTTTATGAGTCAGTGAACAATAGGATACTGTGCTCAAGGCTGCGGGCACTCCACAAAAAATAATTAACTTTGGCATAACTAGTGTTTTTCGAATAACACCGTTCTATAGCTAATTGCGTATTACCATTACGGAGGTCCCTTCTCGACCGTGAGTGGTCCGAAGGTCGCGTACGGAGCGAGGGCCTGTATACTATGGAGTTTCTTGTTACAAATATTTAGCACCCATTTGTATTTAAAAGTACCTTAAATTTAAAATTGTATTAAATCAGAACTATGCAGTGGCGTANAAACCCTCTCCACGGCCAATGGCTCGTTACCCGCAGCCTTCCAAGTCTTTAAAAGGAGTGCCTCAACCAGTGTAACCCTATCAAGGCTTACGAGCTGGATGCGCCTATCCTTGTACATTCCAGCCGTTCCTTAACTGCGGTTGCTGCACCTCTTCCTGGCACTCTCCTGAACGACTCTGTGTTACCTAATGTGGCTGCCCCTCTTCCTTGTACCCTCCTGTACGATTGCATTGCTTAGCCATATGCCTGGTCCAAGGTTCGACGCCACAAAATCAACTTCGTACGCGCGAAAATAGTTTAAATACTATTTTCCGTGCTTGCAACATTTCTTTACTGCTTCGCCTCTATTAGTCGTAGAGTGATTGTATATATTTTATAGCATTCCTCAATTTATGAGCTATTCAACACAAAAATAATTATTTCAATCAAACTAGTAATTCTTGAGATTAGCGCGTTCAAACAAACAAACAAAAAACTCTTCAGCGTTTTAATATGAACTTGTTGTTGTTGATTTTTGGCGTCGAACTTTAGACCAGGCATACGGCTAGGCAACGTAGTCGTGCAGGAGGATACAAGGAAGAGGGGCAGCCACAGTAGGTAACACAGAGTCGTTCAGGTAAGTGCCAGGAAGAGGTGCAGCAACCGCAGTTAAGGAACGGCTGGAATGTACAAGGATAGGCGCATCCAGCTCGTAAGCCTTGATAGGGTTACACTGGTTGAGGCACTCCTTTTAAAGACTTGGAAGGCTGCGGGTAACGAGCCATTGGCCGTGGAGAGGGTTTGCACGAGAACGGTTTGTTCAAAACATATGAATTTGGTCTTATTTAATGCAGGATTAAATGCCCTTCAACCGTCAGGAAGACCACTTTTCGATAGGGTAAGTCCTTTATGCGGTATAAGTAACCGGAATAACGAAAAAGCGCCCCTTTCGGGGGCCCCCACCACTTAAGCACAACTCCGTCGAAGTCGAGAACCTAGGAGAGTCTTTATGGGCAACTAATGAAGCCATTAAAGCACTTAAATCTTTAGTAGGAATTATTTCCGATTTAATTCATTTTTGTGTTTAATTCTACTGGCCTATATATATAATTTAAGATAATATTTACTCTCAATTGACAAATAAATACTTTAATACTTGTTATTATTGTTTATTGTTATACACCTAGTGTTACATAATAAAGCTGAGCTATTTAAGAAAATCAAACTTCCTGTGGGTTTCAAGCAATTGCTTCTCTTTAATGTATTTTCCTTCTGAAGCAGTGCGTGGTAGTTTATTTTGACTTTCAACAAATAAGGTGAATAGTGTACCTGAAGTCCATTCAATATAATATATAAACTTTAAAATATTTATAATTAAAATAAAGGGCGGCGAATTTCCGGACGGCCCCGGGCGGCGAAAAGCCACGCTACGCCACTGGAACTATGTAGTTGGAAAGTGCAATGAGCATGATATTAAATTACTGACTTTTAATGCAAATCGTTGTCGTCGAAACAGATATTGACTGTCGTGTGCACTTACGCTGGCCACCGTTTCACATTGCTCTGGCCTGGGTTCCGACACTTGTCACCAAGTCGTCGCGAGTGCTTAGCAGCAGTTCAACAAGTTGGCAAACTAAATTCCGGAGCTATTATTTGCGAAGCTTTCTGATTCTAACGTTATTTCATCATAGTTTATACAGGGTGTTAAAGTCGCGAGTCTGATTTCGTGTTCTACGCATGATCATGATTGTTAGTAGAAATACATCTAGACATACTATGTAGGCAAATGTAATGCAATTAGGGGAAAGCGCGTAGGGCTTCACCCTTGCGGTGCACCCTCCTGTGTCGACGAGGAGGGGTGATCCTCTCAGCGCGCCATAACCGATTTTGATGCGCATCAACACGTCTGATGGAAGGAATATTACAATTAATAAATCAGTCATTTGGTAATAAAAAGAAAGCCGAATTCAGTAAGTACTTCTACTGAAAGTTGATTATGCAAAAAGAAAACTTATGAATACTAAATCAAGCTAACAAAAAGAAATCCGTAGCGAAGTTAGTGGTCAAATACTAGTTTATCGCGTTTATGCTAATGGCGGCTGTTCTGAATTGTTTCGTGTCAGCACTCAGCACCGTTTTGCATATGAAAACAACTAAAATTGTTTTAGTCGAAATTTTTGAAAGCTAAGCTGCCCGTTATTGGCAATATTTTAAGTGCTATTCTAATTTTCCTTCTTATTTATAAATAATTCTTTAAAATATCTTAAAGAAAAGCTCTCTCGTCGTTTTCGTTATTTAAGACTTACATATTCAAACGTAACTATGTCCTGTTCAAATATGGCGACCATCCAAATACAAAATACCAACTAAAAGTTATTGTTACCGTAACACCACCCGTATAATCGGTTGGTGGTAGGGCTTGTTCTAAGTCCGCCTGGCTAGCTACCACCATCTTACCTAAGTCTGTCGCCATAACAACAATGTTAACAGCATTATTGTGTTCCGACAGTTAGAGGTAAGATAGCCAGTTCCTCCGTGGTTGAGGATTCCGGGTGAAGCTCGCTTCCACCTTCGGCCTGATCGTCACTTACCATCAGGTGAGATACAGGTCAAGAGCTTCCTCGTTGTGGAAAAAAAAAAAAAAAAAAAAAAATAATCTAAAACGTCCGCGTATTCACGAGCACTTCCAGATGCATATAGCCTGGTTCCCTCCAAAGTACATGTAGCATATCGTGGTGCACTCGTAGGTAATTTCGAAGCCGTAGCTCTCGCCGACGACCACATGGAAGGCGGGCCCGAACTTCTTGTCCATGGACTCCTTGACCATGCGCGCGGCCAGCTCGTTGTTTTGCGAGAACTTCTCGCATGCAGTCACTGAGAGCTCCATCGCTTCGATGCGCATCTCCTCAGACATGTCGGAGTGCTGTGGACAAGGACTGACGTCATTAAGGGTTTTCCGGCCGTTTTCATATTAAAAATAAGGATCTGCCCAATCAACGATTTGTTGGACGGTTTATTTAACGTTTCCAATAGAATTAGGCATCGCATCCATCTTCTAAGGGTCACAAAGGGTGCTGTAATAATAGCTACCTTAGTAGTGAAGGTTTATTCACATTAGTAAGCCTGTAAGCCCTACCTACGTGGTCTGCGATGTGATGCTATTCTCGAGTTTCTATAAAACTTGACGTCCATGCACCATTTAGGAAAAAATGGTAGCTACTTATTTGTACTTAACTGTAACTACGGCCCGAGGTGAATAATTAAAAATGAATTGCGTTTTACCGTGTGAATAGTATGTAGGTTATTATTAGCCCACTCAATTGTTTTCTCAAGTCAACGTGAAGCCGACTGAGAAACACCAAAACGATGACTTCAAAATTTATCGTGGGAGCTCGTTGCTCCATTAGCTTCTGCCCAAGTTTAGCAAAAAATTAACGGGAATTAATTAGCTAATGTCGGTATATGTATTGAGCTTTTAGAATAGCAAATCTTCAAGCAAGCAGAAAAAGAACCTTTTGTTGAGATAGCTTTGGAACGCGTAGTTACACAAATAGGGATCAGATAAGAAGTTTGATTCATAAATATCCTCCCGATTGAAAGGAACAGGCGATTGATTTGTGATTGTAGGACAACAGTGGCTTGGATCCATCTGCCAAAACAAACAATACCGGAGAGAACACGCAACTGGTCGCGGCCGTTCAACTGTTTATTCAATTACGCTCACTGGAACCCGCAATGCTTTAATTTATGAAATGGTTTGTGTTTATGTGACCGCTGTGATTGCGGCATCAGAGTAATCTTAGAAGAACAAAATCTAAGTTAATAGGTAGGTAATAGGTTAAAGTACTATCAACCGCTCACGCCTCCTCTCTGCTCTTAGGTGGTGTGGTACACAAAACATATGTTCTGTGGTGTGGTAAGTAGGTACGCACCTATTATTCTCAAATCGTCAGGGAAATCGCTATTTTATGTCATCACACGTAATTTCTAACAAAACACGCAGTTTGTGAAAGTGACCTCCCGAATACGAATTCTAAAACAAATTAACACAAAATGAAGTTTGTTTTGTCATACGGCTGTTTGCAGAGTTAAACGCATTACGGCACTCTCCGTGTGAAGTGGCCAACTATTTATCATGACAATTATGAGTCGAATATTTAATCATGGTTAATTTGGTGTACAAAAAGCTACTCCACTACTAAAATGCGCTTTAGTAGTTGGGTCAGCATGTCGCTTTGCGGAATCGGAAGTCACGTGACTAGCAAAGATCCCTCCGTAAATGTGGTTAAAGTTATTAGAAAGATGTGGCGGAATGAGGTTTTTCATCTTAGCCACAGGCATTGACGGAAACCCGATATCCCTGGACGGCTCATCCTGGCCACTTCACCTTCGTCTGCCGGTGCCACCGTCGCGCAACACTGCGCGCCGACCCGCGGACCTTGACGTGTCCGAAATATAACACCAAACTTGGGATAACGTTACAAAGTTAACTTTAAATAAGTAAGTTAGCTTTCTAAAATGAATGATTTTATAAGAATAATCCTAGATAATGTGTATTTATTGAGCCTGGTTAAAAAGCGCAATCAAAATCCATAACAATGCGTCCACGTCCACTACACCGTGAACATAGAATACCTATAGGTAGGATGTGGTGCCTAGGTAGGTACCTAATGCCTAAGTTTATAATAGAGGCTAGACGGATAATGCCCCCAAAGGGGTTGGCAGGTGCAGTGGTAGCGTAGGTAGAGCGTCGCAGACAATATTATTTTGAAATTTCACCTTAGTAAACAAAGCAGAATTCGGGGAATATTATAAAATTATGTTACGTTAATTTAGGTATGTGCTTAACTATAAAATACAGACTTTGCTGATCATCTCATCGTTCCACACGAATAAACAATAACAAACCCTCGTTATGTAACTAAAGTAAATAAATAAGGGTGCATTATCTTACCCTGATTAGAGGATACGTGTGGATCACTTTCTCGCCGCCCGCACCGCCTGCTCCTTCGTCAGCCATTCTTCATTCACTTCACTAACTCACGGGCACTAGGTATTAGAAATTAATTTCGTAAATAATAAACTCGGAGCGATTGCAAGCGTAGCGCGCGTCGCGACGTCTCCCCGCTGTTTACTCGTTGCCTTGGATACCGACGGAGGCGGGAAGATGTGATTGATTTTTCTCGTCGCGTGTAGGTGTAAACGGCCAGCATCGGGTGATGTGCGGTCAATGCGAAATGGAAATGGCCACATCAAGTGCATGTCTGAGGTGCATGTGTAGGCGGCAGGATTGGATTTCTTATTTTTTATTACAAATACTTTATATTTTTTAAAGGTCAACTGTTTATTTAGTGTAGGTATTTAGATGTAGGTACTTACATACACTGTTGGTCATTTGGGTCATCCTATGGGTGGACCAAGAAGGGAATGGTTTCCTATCTATTGTTCCCACTGCTGCTACTCCTAGCAAGATATAAGAACAATGTATCATCAATAAAACCAAACCAGTAATACCTATTTAGGTGCTTTTTACATTAAATTAGTAGGTTTCTACCATTTCCTACCGACTGAGATGAAGGACCTAGGTCTAAGTGGCACTTAGCTGTTTTTATGAAAATGTTGTGTTGTTAGCTTTGGAAAATGATTGTATTGTTTGTAATTTGTACAAAATGGAAATAAAAAAGATTGTTCCGTTCTACGCAACATGACTGTAATAGTTGGCTCAATTATTTACAATCCAAACATCTAATTATAAAAGCTAAAGTCAATACTGACAGCTGACAAAATCAGCTGTTTTTGTTCTGTTCATGTTGTTGATGTGTTGTTTTTTCATTACAAAAATATTAATTATTACCACAAATAACTATATTTACTCAATAAAGACTAATCAGAATCATGACTTCTAGATTTAGTGGTGCATTACAGTTGACGGACCTTGATGACTTCATTACACCATCACAGGTAAGTAACCTAAAACATTGTATAGCGTGTTTAATTTCTTTATCTTCGTCGTCGTTGGTAAAGTTACGTCGTTGAAAAAAATTTAGGCCTTACAGATTTCATTTTATGAACCTAATTACTAACTCCTAGAAAGTTTCCAAATTGTTATTAATTGTTACACTGTAATTATTACGTGTTTTTGTTGTCATTGTCACCTACTTTAACAAGGCCACACGTACCTATATTTGTACGTTTACGTTTGATGTTATTACTTATTGCTATTATTACAACCTAAAACTAACAAATTATTCCAGGAATGTATCAAGCCTGTGAAAATTGAAAAAACAAAAAGTAAAACAGGTGCTAAGATCAAGATAGGTGAAGATGGATACTTTGATTTATCAAGTGGCAGAGAGCAGAAACTGCAGAAAGTGGAGATCACTCTTGCAGACTGCCTCGCGTGCAGTGGCTGCATCACATCTGCTGAGAGTGTGCTGGTGACGCGCCAGAGTCAAGAAGAGCTCTTACGGTAAGTTGACATAAACTTACAAGAAATATAATAATGCCGACTTTGTATTATACTAAAAGGCGAGGCGAGTTGAGCTGCATACAGTACTTAGTGATTATTGTAACTAAAAATATGAAATTTTTGGTGTTTCCAGAGTATTCTCAGAACGAAAATACACAGATAGCAAAGGTGTGACCAAGAATGTCAGCTTAGTAGTAATTTCCCTATCCCCACAGCCAGTGTTATCCTTGGCTGCTCGTTACAAGCTGTCTCCTGAAGAAGCTACCTCCAAACTGGCAGGTAATCTATTTAATCTAGACTGTAAATGACAAACAATAAAGCCCAAAATCACCCTGTTGAGTAAAAAATTTCACTGTGTGTGTTTTTGTTTCATTTTAGGCTACTTTAAAAGTTTAGGAGCAGATATGGTGTTAGATATGACAGTGGCTGAGGATTTGTCACTGCTTGAGGCTCAGCAAGAGTTCTTGCAGCGGTATCAGGACCAACAAAATGATCCCACATCTAAAAACCTGCCAATGTTAGCAAGTTCTTGTCCAGGTGAATGCTAAAAAATATTTAAAACTTTTTAAATGTCTTTTTACACTGTTTTTGTTTTTTATTTGTACTTATGATTAAAAACTTTTTCAGGATGGGTATGTTATGCGGAGAAAACACATGGGTCCTTCATATTGCCTTACATTTCCACCACCAAGTCTCCCCAACAGATAATGGGCTCACTGGTCAAGCAGTATCTGTCAAAGAAGAAGGAAGTGACCCCTGGGGAGGTGTACCACGTGACCTTCATGCCCTGCTACGACAAGAAGCTGGAGGCCTCTAGAGAAGACTTTTACAGTGAAATGTTGAACTGCCATGATGTTGACTGTGTTATAACTGCAAGTAAGTACACAAATACGATTCTTGAATATAAAAATAGTAATTCTATCTTTCTCAACTTTCTCTGTATTGAACATGTCATTGTACCTGTGTTGTTGGAAGTCCTTGTCATTAACAAGATAACAACTAATGAATATTAATTCAAAGAATAGGAAAGAAAAATATAGTGTAGTGATAAGATATAACCCGATCGAGCAATTACGCACCTCACTGGAATGCGACTCTTCCCTCCCATTTATCTGCACATCTCCCCGCGTTCGCCGCTTCCATACCAGAGCGTCGATGTGACGTCACGGTCGCCAGGTACGCAGTTAACTCGACCAGGTTGTAAAGGTGTTATTTGACAACACAGCACATTAAACTGCGTTTTTTCAGCAAAACAGCACCTTTAGCCAACAAGATACCTAATAGACTAAGAACTAACTGAATGTTTGTCAGCGTATGCTCCCAATATAGGTTAGAATGTTGGTGAATTATGAAGTTTGTGTCATCGCGGCTTTGGCAGCTATCTTTGGGAACATATGCTGACAAACTTTCAGCTTTTATAAAATGACGTAGGTCTGGCGTTCACTAGCTCTTAGTCCAAAGTGTCGTTGTGTTGATGTCTGCACTATTTTCATCAAATGTCTGAATTTATTTTACTAACCTAATTCATATTTCAGTTGAAGTAGAACAAATGCTGGGCAACAGCAACATGTCTCTATCAGACGCCACTGAAGCCGCGCTGGAGTGGCCGTGGGGCGAGGGCGATGGCGCGGCCGGGGTCAAGGGCCGCGCGGGCTCGGGCTCCGGCGGCTACGCAGACAGCATCTTCCTGCACGCCGCTGAGCAGCTGTTCGGAGAGACTAACGCGCAGCTGGTGTATAAGAATCTCAGGTAACACTACTGTTAATAATTATGAAAAATCTAAAACGTTAAAATAACGGTATCGTTGTGGCCAATGAGATGCTGTCATAGTGACATTGACAATACGTCAATGTCACACGAGAATAAAACGTCAGAATAGAGGGACGCGCGGAGACGACTCCTAAGGCTAAGTGATGAATTGTATCTAAAATAAGGCAATATACTGTGAAAGTTAAGTATCCAGTGTTTTATTTATGAGAATAGATCGACCGGCCTTTAATACTACCTACTGCTACTAGTCTTCCATTTGTTAGTGGTAAATTAAACAGAGTCTTGCTGTGTAGTCGATCTCCTTAATGATGTGACAGTAATAATATCCCTAAGAAGACTACGCAAACGTTAAGCCTAGGCGCAGACCACCGACTTTTAGTTGGCCGATAGTTGGGCCCGATTCTAATTTGTATAAAGCTGTCTACTCACGGACATTGCCCGCGGGCGGCGTGACCGGAGGGAGCGGCGAGCGTTCGGCGAACGAACGAGCAATGTTCGGTTCGCGAGCGAACATCGAAGAAGACGATCCTGACGCACTCTCTTCAACGACTGCACTAAACGGTCTCGATAATCTTGTAAATTTATACCGAATAGACAATTGTTTTCATACAGTCCACTCTTTTCATTTATTAACTTCCACTACACTCACTATCGAAGTAACAGAAGCATCGGCCGATACCAAATCGGCGTAATGTGCGCACCTTTATACATGTCCATACTGATTACCAGCCCGGCCCAACTATCGGCCAACTAAAAGTTGGTAATTTGCGCTTAGGCTAAATACCCTGCAGTGACGCAATGATCTCCCCTCTTAGATTAAAATATTTTAGGGTGGATACAGAAACCTTGATAATTTCCGTTCAACACACTATTAGTGAAGCGCCATGCCTACAAAAATCTCAGGTGAAGACAAGCTCTAGCCTCTAGGACTAAATAAATACACGCAACGTCTCCCTCTGCCCTTTCTTAGGTTTCGTTAATAGGTTTTTTGTCAATTTTATTGTGATCAAAAGCTATAAAGCCTTAGTATGGCAGGCTATGAACGTAGTACGCATTTACCAGTGCAGGTACGTGTCCAATGGAGATGTTACAAAATAGCGCAGTAAAAACAATGAGTAATCATTCATATTCATGTATTGTGAAACTGAATGAACCCGAAGATGAATGCGTTTAACCCTTAATTGTTTACCATTGCAACATTAGCATTACAATTATTTGAATTGATACCTATTTTTTAAACTTCAACTTTAAGAAAATAATTTCAATGCCTATAAAAGTAATATCTTCCGCGTTTAACCATTTTCGTGACAAAAATAAGTCTATCTACGCTATCTATATATTTCGCCCCCACATAACACTATTTCATAAAAATAGCTCGGTATAGATGAAACAATGTAACAAACTACATAGTTCGGGAATAAATGACGCACTGTAAATTGTCCAATGATTTATTTATTTGACTAAAATAATATTGTTGTTAATTTCAGGAATCCTGACTTCAGAGAAGTAACTTTAGAAAAGGACGGCAAAGAAGTCTTGAAGTTCGCAATCGCGAACGGGTTCAGAAATATACAGAATCTGGTGCAGAAGCTCAAAAGGGGGAAGTCGCCTTACCATTATGTGGAAGTCATGGCGTGTCCATCAGGTAAACTTTTAACCGTTCAGGTAAACTTTTGACATTTTATAATTTTTATTAAATTTGACTGTTTGACATTTTATAAAATTGACATTGTATTTATTTGACATTTAGAAATTAATGTATAATTTATTACTATTTAATTAATTTTTAGTCTGCACTCTGTATTAATTTTAACTGTGGAAACTTTGCTGATTTCTGTCCTATTTTTTTGTGTGATTATTTGTCTGTATATCAAAATTGTTTGTTTCCCTAATATCAATAAATAAATAAATAAATAAGTTATGCAATAATATTAATGATTCATCAACATCATCATCATCATCCAGATCATTTCATCAGCATCTACTGCACAAAGGCAAATAGAGGGTTTGGCCTGCACTCTCTAACCTATGGAGAGGCGAGTGGAGGAGTTTAAACGGCTATTTAGTTAGATTTAATTGGAATGGCGTAGACTTTAGAAAATTTATAGATCTAAAGATAGATGTACAATTTTTATTTGGTCAGGCATTACTGAGTCATACCGTTTTCGAACCCAAATGTTGCCATATCGAATCCATGTTGCCGGGAAATATTGCCCAAAACTTTTCTTATTAAAGATCATTTTCCCACTAACTCTAGGTTGCCTGAACGGCGGTGCGCAGTCCCGGCCCGTATCCGGCGAGAGCGGGCGAGCGCTCGTGCAGCAGCTTGAAGCGCTTTACGCAGCGCTTCCTCGCGCCACCGACCGCGCCGCACGCCGGCTTTACGCTGAATGGCTCGACGGCCGCGACTCTGACAAGGCAAAAGCAGTGCTACATACAGCCTACCATGCTGTGGAGAAGGCTGATATCGCGCTCAATATCAAGTGGTAACCAAGACCGTCTAACTACTAGGGCCCTGGGCATTTAGTATTTTAGACACCCTGCAACTCTTACTTTACGCCGCGTGCCGGCTTTACGGCTGCGATTCCAATAAGGCGGTTAAGGCGGTGTTGCATACAGCCTACCATGCTGTAGAGAAGAACGACAGCGCTCAACATCAAGTGGTAGCTCAAACCGTCTTATTTACTAGGGCCCTGGGCATTTAGACACCCTGCAGCTCTCGCTTATGCCGCTTGCTGCCTATACGCCGACTGGTTTGATGGCCGTGCTGTGACTGATAAGGCGAAGGCAGTGCAGTCTACCATGCTGTGGAGAAGGTCGACATAGCTCTCAACATCAAGTGGTAGCTCAAACCGTCTTATCTAATAGGGCCCTTGGTATTTAGACACCCTGCAGCTCTCACTACGCCGCGCGCCGTCTCTACGTCGAATGGCTTATCGGCCGCGACTCTGAAAAGGCCAAGGCGGCCTACCATTTTGTGGAGAAGGTCGACATAGCGCGCAATATCAAGTGGTAACCAACCGTCTCTAACCTACTGCGCCTTGGGTATTTAATAAAACAGGAGGTCTATTTCCTCGAATTCAGAGATTAGCCATATTAACTGTTAGTATTCACATGTTCTGTTTAAATTTTTATTAATGGCAATTAAATAAATTCATAAAAGTCCGCGATCTTGGGATCCTAGGCAGTTGGCAAGTGTCCAGAGGCCTTGTGGTCGCACAAACTGACAGACGCCTAAATTCAACTTTAATAACTTTTGGAAACGTTAATATACTGATTTCTCATTTTGGTCATGCAATAAGCTGACGCAATAGCAGCTAGCTGCGGTGTAATAATCTTGTTCGGAAAATCTCGCCAGATAGCGTGAGTTATGAAATTCTATCCATTTGAAATGTAAATGTAACGCCCAACAGCTTGTTTTTACTTTTCTCCACTGATAACGGCGAATTGGTGACCTACGGGTATGACGGTGTAGTTTAAACATATTTTTACAATTTTAATTTATCGAATAAGTAAATATGTATAATTAGGTATTATTTATATTTTTATGTGATGAAAATGAAAATCTCCGATTTATAATGTTATAAGAGATAATATTTATGTAACTGCATATTATATTATACTGATTTCAGTCACAAATAAAGGCAAAGCAAGGGCTTGCCTATTATATTCATGATAAATAATTCAATTTATTTATAGTTATGTATTTTATTTATAATTTAAATAATGTTTTATTGACTTACTTTAGTTTCCTTAAGCTTAAATAATGAAATAGTACCTAATTTAAATATTATGCATACTGCAAGTATTCACTATCAATACATAGATATTATTTTGAAGCACCTCTGCGATGTATTGTTACGTTATGTTGTTGTTATTTGTATATTTTGCACATTTGTGCAACCAGTTTCTAAAGATTGGGTTTGAAAATCGCGAAACCTTAGTTCCCTCTCCCTTGCCCATTTATCTTGAGAGTGAGAGGTAAATAAGGTGCCACTTTTTTCAGATCCATCTTTTACTGGCACGGTTGTAAATATTTTGATTGTTTGTTGGTAAAGAAGGAGGAACAATAAAATTGTTGAAAGTAAAACGATTATTTGTATAGCAACTAAGCTCATTAGCGGGTGACAGTGAATTATGCATGCTAATGGCGGCCGTGACGTCGATGCCTACGGAGCTTGTGCACTGTCACCTGGTGCGGTTTAATTCGACGCGATATGTAGATTACCGTATCTAGAATGTGTGAGGACGCTTTAGTAGTCACGTAACGCGGCCGAGACGATCGAGTTTAGATTTTTGGAACTCGTGAACCTATGTTATATTTCTGAAGATTTTTTAATGATGACACAACACAACACAAATATTGTGTTTGTGTTAATGTATTTTGTATAGATACATCATTTTTATTTTTGTATCTATTATATTACATCGAACTTTGCTTGCGTGATTTACTGATCTGTAAGCGCCATCTAGCGTATGACGATGTATATTTTTATATAAGGCAACAGAATGTTCAGATGTGGGTTAAGGATCGAGTAAAGATTAAAATGAGCACTCGTCGAAGTTTTTTTTTTGCTTTACTGAATTGATCACCGGTATCACATGATTTGTATTTAACCAAATGTAACATACATTGTAATGCCAGTTTAAAGAGTCACGTAAGACGTTAGGCTTAAAATAAAATAAAAAAAAACGCACACCTCGTGATAAAACACAATGCGACTAATTTTCGTACAAAATAAAACAAAAAACTACGCAACTCGTACGCAGCGGCCACGTGACGTATTGTGTCGACCGCAGCGCGGGCTCGCGTGACTTTAGTCAGTCGCACCGCCACCGCAGTCGCACAGCGGTTCGCTGTTGCCCAAACATGCGGCGTGTTTACAAAACAACGTTCGCCAGCGCCTGAGCTAGTGCAGTGCGATGGGGGACTTCCGCGCCGCCGCCGCGCGAGCCCTGCTGGTCCTGGCTGCCGCTGGGGGCGCGCTGGGCACCGGCCTCGGGGAATGCCCCATCTACCCCCAGCTGCCAAACTTTGACATCACTAGGGTGAGTACCATTCTTCTTGCTAATTACATCTGGGCAGCCAGATCCACTCTTTAAATGTAATGATTTGAATGTGTTTTTTTTTCGTAAAGGCAAAAAACTGTTGGTGTATTTTGTTACATATTATGTGTCCCTAGAAAAAGCAACATAATTTTCCATAATTGAAGAAAAAAAATCCGGTTTTCGTTTCGGTTTTCACTTTAATTTATTTATCAATAATTTATTTGTTGTTGTACCTACCTTGAAAATATTAGAACAAAGGGATTTATTTGAATAAAGTTAGTGTGTTTGTAATTATTTCATAAATTATTCAATAAGCTAGGTATTATTTGAAAATTTTGATAATCCGGAATTACTATTAAAAAGAAAGTAATGATTTGGTTGTTTTTAAATATTGAAGGCCTGGGTCGTACATTTCCATGAATTATAAATTACAATCGAGCAGTGTTACGAATGCGGATTACGTGTTGGTTCGCATTTCAATGCATGTTTGACATTTTTTTTATCATTAGATACAATAAGCCAGATATATTGCTCGCGCAGTTACACCTCCATGATTCAATAAATGGTCCTTCGAGCCAGATAAATTAATGGCATTCTCAGGCAGTAAAATTCAATTTACTTGCAGAAGAACTAATTTAGTTAGTCTTCTTATACGTGCTAGCCTAGATTATTATGCAAATAGAATACTGAAAAACAATACTCATAATAAACCTAAATTATCTGCTATTATGTTTAATACGAGAACTTAATACATATTTGTATGGCTGGACGCATGGTTCAAGTTGATTTCTACTTGTTGACCTTGAGCAGCGGAATTAAAGGAAGTTAGTCTTTGCAGCGTCGATAATGGTTGAAATGTTGAATATTGGCCGTACCCAGGGTAGAGCAACTAGCAGCTTTTCGCCCTGGAAATCAGTGTCGCTTTGAAGGAGCTAAGTCAAACGATCTGACTTAAAAAGAGAGGGGTCCTATTACAGAAGCTAGGTACGCCCATGAAAGGTAGGGGAGGGCAACTAGCAGCCTTTCGCCCTGGAAATCAGTGTCGCTTTGAATGAGCTAAGTTAAACGATCTGACCTAAAAAGAGGGGGGGGACCTATTACAAAAGCTGGGTAGTGTAGTAGTGGTACTGGTATTGATGTGAAGTCGTAGTATTGCGTATTACTCCAGTTCCGCGTGGTGGGCGGGGCGGGTCAGCAGACGTGGCAGCCGCGCCGGCGCTGTCGACTCATGCGCTTGCGCAGTTGCGTGACCTTCTGCGCCCTCGCTCGCGCCACTTTTATTCCATATTTATTACATGTTCCACTAACTGACTCGATGTTTAACTGTCTTGATACCTGTGAACTTAGATTCTCATCCATCACTATGTCATCGAACTAGTAACGTGTTTTTGGCAAATGGAACTCGATATGTTTAACTGTCTTGATACCTGTGAACTTAGATTCTCATCTATCACAACGTTCAACAACTCAGGCTTGCAACGTTTTTGGCAAATGGAAATTCAATACATCTATGACTGTCTTTAGCTATCGTTTCCTAATTGCTCGGGGTTGTGACCTCTTATGGTAATAATAACATACTTAATTTGTACGATGTTTGCTCTCCATCCAGCTTTTAGCGATTTGTATTACTTTGGTAATGCTGCTTTCGCGAAGTTAACACTCATCGATATGACACTTAACAATTTTCGTATACCTCGTTAGAGCCTTGTCACATTGGCGGATTACAAGTTTTTTCAAAGCGGAGCGGCGACGCACCGGTTCCGTGGCGAATACGTCGCGGATTTGCAACGTTTCCGCCTCGACTTTTCACCTCGTGTTCGCCTTCTTTCTTCGTTTCTTCGTTCTTGCAATCCGCCAATGTGGCAAGTCTCTACAGTCAAGTAAAAAAATATAACAGTTAACAATTCGATGTTCGCTTTATAACAGCTTCCCTGCAAACTATTTCCCTACTGATCCTTTATTATTTTCCCAATTTGTCTTGTTACCTTGGACTGAGGGCTGTTGCAGATGACGGGCACGTGGTACGAGGTGGAGCGCTCGTTCTACCTGATGGAGCTGGCGGCCAGCTGCAGCCAGCTCAACGTCACGCTCAACGAGAAGGGCTACTTCTACATCAGCATCAGCACCGTCAATCGATGGTAATTGACTTTTACCACGTTTTACGATTGTACTATGTAGATCAGCCGGGCTAGGGATGGGCGCCGTGATAAATTCTGATCTTAGATAACAAACGTATGGATTAATTAATAGCGTAAAATCGATGAAATGGCGTGATAAAAGCACTAAACTTGATGTACTAAGTAAGTCGGTAAATAATCAACCTATAAATCATTCCAGGGAGGAAGGATGTAGTGAAGAGTGATGTTAATTTTTGTTATTGACCTGAAATTCATTTCGTTGAATTGGGTCGTTGGAGTACTTACCTAATCCTACTCACTCATCATTCCCAGTTCTGTAGTCTCTCTCAGCTTTCCAGCTGTTACAACAATTAGTTTAACCTAAGAAGGTTAAACTAATTGTTCCTTCACCTGTATCAGGACTGGGGCCAGCAGCATAACGTACGCGATCGGCATCCCGAGCCACGCGGGCGCGTCGACGTTCCGCTACAAGGTGAACAACCGCATGCCCTACCTGCTGGGCCGCCTGCTGCCCGGCGCCGGGCTCTACAACGTGCTGTTCACGGACTACGAGCGCTTCGCCCTCGTGTGGTCCTGCTCCAGCCTCGGCGTCGCGCACTCGGGTGAGCGAGATGACAATACTACTTAATCATCATCTATCTATAGCCGTATTTTACGTTGGCTTGCTCTCGTGTGATCTAGCCCAGCTGAAATGGAATAAGAAACAATCTTCTTATCTGAAGACAACTGATGGGATAATCATTTCAGCCAAAGGACGTCTACTCTACTGTTGGAAAAGGCCTCTCCCAAGGATTCCACAAGAACCGGTCTTGTGCATCACCAGATCATCAATTTACCGAGCGGGAGGCCTGCCCACATTGAGTTTTCCACGTTCTGTTACTTTTTCTACGGTCCTTCGGATATCCTCACTTCTGATAAGATCAATAGGGAAACTCCCAACTTACCACTCTATCGCTCTTTGGGTGACCTTGAGCCTTCTTATGAAGCCCATAACGGGACTATTCCCACCTCTCGTTCCCATAGCTGCAACTCCTGAGTACTGCCACAATAGATCAAACCTGGTCGAGTTGGCGCAAATAAAGGCCCAAAAAACCAACTCCTGAGTATCCAGGATCTACAGTTTAATAAAAACCAAACCAGTGAAGGTCAAGTGCGTTCAAGCCTGGATGAGGCGGCGCAGGAACGGTCTTTGTGGAAAGCCTTGGGGGAGACTTCTCCAGCAATGGACGTCTTTCGGCGAACGAAGGTCAAGTATGAAGAACTATGTACTAACTGTTTCAGATCGCATGTGGGTGCTGGGCCGGCAGCGCGAGTTTGGCGCGGCGCTGCGAGCGCGCGTGTACGCCATTATGCAAGAGCTGCGCCTCGACCCCGACCGCCTCATCGTGTCCAAGAACCACAACTGCACGCGGCCCCCCGACTGACAATACAACTGTTTACTTTACAGGATCTTTTATTAACCTCGTGGTCTCCCCTGTCAGCCTCGTACGCTACTACCTTCACAAATAGGACTGGCGACATTATCTCGTAATAGTTTTTTGCGGTAGCGGTGCGGGGTGTGTTTTTATTACGCAAACATCAGAAAATTTCCTTTCAGTTGTGCGTTATGCCCCAAACTATACCATGATAAGTGTTACGTCACAGAAGTCACTCCTACCGCGCATCTCCGCTACCGCAGGAATGTTGTCTTATGTAGTGCTAAAACCCGCTTTAGATAGGGACTTTAGGTTTTACAAGAACATTAAAATTTAAAATAAAACAAACGCGCAAGTTAATCACACTTTCTATTTTTTGAAAAAATATTTTCTATATACAGTAAATATAGAATAAAAGTTAAAAACAGAGAAGTCTCGTTGAAGAACTTTGTTCGCTTAAGCCAAGGAATGCATCGTGTGATGATTGATAAACATCAAAATGTGAACTAAATAAATAATATTGTGCTATCATGTAACAACATAACTAAACATAATAACAGTGCATTCAGATCACAAATCAATCAGAAACAAAAAATATTTAAAAATAATTGTGCTCAGAAAGCTCGTTTTGATAGGATTTATAAGTGCCCCATAGCAATTACTTTAATCTATTTAATTATTATGCAACAATGGTGGAATTGAAGTTTGGTATATCCGGCGCCGCGAGTACAGCGCGCCCGTACGTCTATCGCTTCTATTATACAAGACAATACTGTTTTCACTATTAGAGGCTATAGCTACTTTATTTATTATCATAAACATTTTAAAACAGAGCTCGAGACAATAAATAAACTTAAAATTTATAAGGTAGATTCAAACATTTGGCAAAAATCACATTTTGTGATACCATTATTAATAACCATCAGTGTACAGACGACCGCACATCAACGTTAACACGATTCGTCGTTAATATAGGTGCGATATTGCAACTAAAATGTATTGTATGATGTGCTGTCGACTGTACAAAAAATTGTAAAACATTATTATCTAAAAATTATAACAATAGGCCATAATCTTAGTTTCTATCTTACTAAACACACCAAAAACTTTATAAAATCAACAAAACTAATACAAATCAAATCAAAGATTAATAGTGCTAAACAAAAATAAAGTACCACAAAGGAACTGCGGTTCAATACATAAATTATTACATTTAAAATTATTGCTGTTTGTTAAGTACGTAAAAAGTTACGTTCACAGAACAACCAGAATGGCATCCATCATAATACAATCAGTGGACGATCACCCGCTCGATTAAAAAAAATGAGACAGCTTACAAAGTATTTGTAAACACACGACACGCACACTTACGATCAAAATATAGTGAACACATAAAAATTGCTTTGTGATCACAAACAGTCAGTGAGGACAGTTGGAAATGTGGCTACGCTTGGAGATTACTTTCTCTACTGACAATACAGTTTCTGACTTCGGTTAACTGGAGGCACTCTGCATCACGATTTCTGTAGTCATAGGGTGACGTGGAGGAGACGCTGTCCGCAGGGCTGTCAGCGCGCTCCGATGCGACGCGCTCCGATGCGACGCGCTCCGCTGCGGCGGGCTTCGCGTTGGTGTACTGCTGCATCCACAGCTGTTTCTCCTCCACCTCCTTGCTCACCACCACAAACAGCTCTTTCTCTTTGCTGTCCAGTTGCTCCTTCAAATATGCTATTAGGTCTGTACTCTGAAATACAGTAAAATAAAAATTATTTACATTTTTTTTAAGTTATAAAATGTACACTTATGAAGCAATAAATTATGGCAATGACAGGACTTGTAAGGGTTCGTCACATTTACATAATAAGTGGTTTGTAATAAACTTTTAGTGATTACAATTTTTAAAAATAGTTTCTCTAAATTACATAAACAGTATTTACCCGCCCTATGAGCTGAGGGGCATCCAATTTGGAGTCAAGGTTGTAGAAATTCCCTTGGATCTGGCGAATGGTAATCCAGTGCCTCCGCCGCAGCGGCAGCATTACAAACCCTAGCTTGTAATCGGATGGCACGTTCAGTATGAACCCACAGATGTTTGATAAATCTAAGCATCCTGGGTCTCTGAAATAAATCAATTATTTGGTTAGATTGCCAGTAACACAAAATACTTTACTGTGGATGAAAGCAAGCTCTCTCTATAAATTTTCTAACTAAACAAACCCCAGTAATACTAAAAAATATTTCCAATGTATATGAAAAGTGTACCGACTTACTTTCGTTTATCAAACCACACTGCTTCACAACCTTTCTTCTGCAGAGCTGCCATTATCACATTGATGTCATAATTGCCAAGCCCTAGCATGGAGCGGTGAGGGTTGATCCACACGTTGGGTGACAGTCGGCTGCATATCGAGTCTAACTCTGACTTAGAAAAAGTTCCACGCGTCTGGAAATTCACAGAAGGTCACATATAAGCAAGAAAAATTAACAAGAAGTCTCTTTGTTTATGTAAACAAGGCATTTATTATTTGTATGGAATGCGCGCATGGATAAGATAATATTAATTTTATGTATAAAACTTGTATATCACAGTTACTTGTAAATCTCACCTGGAATAAATTATTAAGCGCGTGCAGAGCACACAATTCTTTAACCTGTTTTTCATGATAAATTGTAGGTTTTGAATTCATTTCGTTCGACTTTCATTTAAAATCGATTCTAGAGCAAAACAACCATTTTACTGCTTGGTAAACACTTTAAATACTTAACCAAATAATATTTAATAATTTAAATACGCAGAATTAATTATTATAAATCGTATTTACTTTTATTGCATTTTGTAAAAATATCACTTGACAATTTTGACAACCCAGCTTGAACCATCGACAAAACAAACTTAGGTCCTACCATCGACAAGAAACTTGCACAGACACTGAGCTATTAAAAACTTTTGTGACATAAATAAACTTTTTTTTTTGAGTTTGACACTTGATTGACAGGATGCAAAAAAAAAAAGCTTACTTTTCTCTATGCCTAAAACCGCCAAAGAATTGAGTTGGAAAACCCCTGTATTATTCCTCCAACTCTATTCCCGAAGCAAGCTCTCATTTAAATACAGCTTTGGAGTACCTGAATAACTGGATGACAGACCACGGATTATCAATATCCGTTCCAAAATGTTGCTGTGTCACCTTTACCCGAAAACGTTTTATTCCAGATGTAGACATATCACTAAACGGCAATAGCATTCCATGTGATAACCAAGTGAAGTTTTTAGGCCTAATTTTAGACACCCGACTAACAGGCATTCCACATTTTAATTATATTCTCGGAAAAGCTGAAAAAGGGTTGAATATCCTCCGAGCCCTCTCAGGTACCTGGTGGGGTGCTCACCCATACTCACAAAAACTTTTGTATAATGCTATTGTTCGTAGCCATTTTGATTACGCTTCATTCCTTTTAGATCCATGTAACAAAGCCGTCCTCGAGAAACTCAATAAAACCCAGTCTAAATGTCTTCGCATAGTATTGGGAGCCATGAAATCCTCACCTATTAATGCTCTGCAAGTCGAGTGCGTGGAGCCTCCCCTCTATTTGCGCAGACAGTACCTCTGTGACAGATTTTACATAAAAGTTTCTCAAAACTCCTCTCACCCGTTAAATGAGAAATTAACACTACTCTCTTCACTTAGCAGCTCTGATCCCTCTCGAAATTTGCCATGCATTCTGTTAAGTTACCAGAAATTTACCCGTTTGCCCACTCCAATTGAAAAAATTCCACTTAATCCCCTTTTCACAAACAGCTTTGAATCCCTACTTTATCAGCCCCCAATTATTTTAAACTTTGGCATAAATAAGGATTCCTGCTCAGCAGGTCAAGAATTTGTTAATATTGTCTCCGAGCACTGGCAAGGCTGGATCAAGATATTTACTGATGCCTCCAAGCTGGACGAAGGTGGCTGCACTGGCGCAGCTGTCTGGATACCTGCGTACAAAATAGCATTAAGTTTTAAATGTCCCCCAGTAACATCAGTTTTCACCGGAGAATCGGTTGCAATATTAGAGGCTATCCGATACTCTATCTCCCATCGTCTTAACAACTCTTTGATTTTCACCGATTCTCTAAGCTGTCTTCAAGCCATTTTAGCTAACCCCTTTAAATCAAAAACCAAATTTCCCATTATCTTTAAAATCAGAGAAGCTCTCTTTAAATGCAAACTAGAGGGATTAAATATCGTCTTGACTTGGATCCCAAGCCATCGAGGTATCCCAGGCAACGAAACAGTTGATTCATGCGCTAAACTTGCTACATCTTCTGGCTCGCTGGATCACTATAGGCTATTTGCCCATGATGCCTCCGCTCTCCCTCGAAATCACTTATACTCATCGTGGAATACTCATTGGGAAAATTCCAAAAGAATGGTTGGTAAATATTACGCTGATATACAAAAGGATATCCCTTCAAAACCTTGGTTTTTTAGACATAAGAACTTACCAAAAAGAACGGTCTCCATCATCTGTCGCCTGCGCCTTGGTCATGCGTGCACCCCTGTCCACCTCGCGAAAATACACATTAGAGATAGCTCCATTTGCGAGTGCGGCCTGGATGAAGGAACAACCAACCATATCTTTTTTAATTGTCCTAAAATTGGATCTTCTTTGTACGATTTTCTCCCTAAAACTTTCCCCCGTCCCTCTAATATTAAATGTGTACTTAACACCATTAGCTGTCCTATTTTAAATTCACTTGCAAAATTCATTAAAATTAACAAAATTAATTTGTAGGTAAGGAAAAAATTGGCCTTGCGAAATTTATTATAACAACCCCCGCGTCATTTTTTTTATTTTTCTTTTTTATTCTCTGTTACATAAAACCACCCCCAACCCTTTCCCCAACCCCTGCTGTACAAAATTTTTGTGTGTTTTGTCTTTTTTGTGTTGTCTTATTCGTGATTGTGATTTGTGACGTCTTTTTTGTTTTAGGTCGATAAGTTCGCTTAGTCTTGTAGAAAAAAATCTTTTTTTTTATTTTATTTTATTTGATTCTATCACTGTGTAAAAGCTGCGCACGTGACATTGGCGGAACAGTGGCGAAAAAGCACAAGTTCATCGCCATCAATAAAAGAAGAAGAAGAAGAAGAAGAGTTGGAAAACTAAAATAAAAATAAAAATTAGCGAATAATGTGTGATATTTTTCAAACAGACACTGAGCTACTGGAAGACACATATGAAGGCCATTTTTCTATAGTAAATAAAACTTCATTGCACCACTACAAAAGTTCGTTACCAAGGTTTGGTTGTTGTTTGAACATACCTTTAAGTTTGTTATCATACAAACTACGAAAATTTAGTAAAAACAATACACAATTGCCCTATTTAAATTTCATTTTCTTGCAGTGAATCTAATTTAACTTCATTTACACTATTAAGTGAAGTTTGTCAACATAGCAAGAAATCTTTGGGTTTACACAGTAACTTTGATCAGTTTATTGAATCTGTTAAAACCTTAACACAAAATGCTGATACAAGTAATATATCATCTTGGAAAAGTTCCCTAAAGTAAGTATTGTTTTGATTTTTCATTGCTCTTTTGATAACCATTATTTTTATGTAATTTTATTTTTGGTATTCATAGTACTTTTACAGACCCTGTATCTTTATTAGAGGAGTCCCTGGGACAGTGTAGGAAATGCGGTCCAGCCTGTTCTAGACCATTAATTGGATTAGATCAGTTCCAAAATGGCAAGTGTTCATGTCAGTTAGACCTTGCAGAACCTAATAATAGAGAAAACAAACAGGACACTAAAGGACTACCATTTGTTAAGGCCTTACACTCGGACAGTTCTAATGATGAATCTAAATCAAGTGAAAATCAGAGACAACCGTCTAAACAAACAAAATTTTGGCAACCAAGATTTCCTTCCAAAACTACAGCCCAAGCAACCACATCAAAATGTACACCGATATATCAAGATGTTGATTTAGAGAGTGAGGAAGAGATCAAGGCCCACAAGAGTAATGTAGCCAAGGTGACGTTTAAAACGGCCAAGGAACAGTTGCTGGCATCAAACCCTGCAGCTAAGAGAACACTTGGAGCCTCTAGGAAAGCTCAGGCTAAATTTGTTTCTCCCATGATAGGAGCTCAGTAAGTTATTCAATACAACTTTATTTCCAGTCAAAGAAATTCCTTCTATTTACTCATTATTTTCATGTCAACAGGGAGAAGCAAGAGACAGCTGAACCTGAGGTTACAGATGAAAGACTCAAGCACATAGACCCCAAGATGATTGAACTTATTGAAAGTGAAATTATTGATAAGGGGATACCAATAGGTATGTAATTCTATATGAAGGCAAAAAACAGCTTTTGTTATTGTATATTCTTCTTGTATTATTTTTACTCTTTTGTCTGTTACAGGTTGGGATGACATTGCTGGCCTTGAATTAGCCAAGTCTGTGATCCAAGAGGCAGTGGTGTGGCCGCTGTTGAGGCCAGACATCTTCACAGGACTGAGGAGGCCACCCAAAGGTATCCTGCTCTTTGGCCCTCCGGGCACTGGAAAAACATTGATTGGTTAGTTGTTTGGAAACTATCAGCAGTCTTTGAAGTTTTGACTTTTTAAAGCTTAGTCTTTTTTTTACAGAAGTAGAAATTGACCTGGTTATTGATTAATGGAGTCAACTAACCCATTACGAAGTCAGCTATTTCATGGTTTTTGGAATCCCTGATAATGTTGCCTTGCCTGTATTTTGAACATACTGATTTGTTTAATTGACCTTTTCAATATCATTGTAGCATGTACTTTACATAATTTATTTGTTAACATTTTGTTATGTGTATGTAATAGGGAGGCCTCCAGCAGTGGGCGTCATTTGCATGAATTGATGTGGTACTGAATGAAAATTTTTCTATTCTATTCCAACCTATTTTCCCGCCAGGCCGGTGCGTGGCGGCGCAGTGCCACGCGACATTCTTCAGCATCTCGGCGTCGTCGTTGACGTCCAAGTGGATCGGCGACGGCGAGAAAATGGTGCGCGCGCTCTTCGCCGTCGCTCGCACACACCAACCAGCTGTGAGTATTCTGTGACACTTACCAGTTTCATACCCTCTGGTTCAAGTTTATAGAAAACAATTTCTATTGCTACTTGTTCTTGCTTGTGATTTTCAGATTTCAGTTACCTGATGCAACTTTAGCCTAGGCACAGACCACCGACTAAAAGTTGGCCGATAGTTCGGCCCAATTCTAATTTGTATGAAGAATCACTCGGTGTAATGTGCGCATTTTCATACTTCTCCATACTGATTAACAGCCCGACTCAACTATCGGACAACTAAAAGTCGGTGGTCTGCGCCTAGACATTCCAATAGTCGCCATCTCAACTCAATTTCTTTCTACATACTTCTATTTTCAACTTGATTTGACTGAAATATTTCGACACAATGTAACAACAAATGGACTTTACTTTTTAAAATGAACTCCTCTGTTCCAGGTAATATTCATCGATGAAATAGATTCTCTACTCACACAAAGGAACGACACAGAACACGAGGCCACAAGGAGGATCAAGACTGAATTTTTAGTGCAGTTCGACGGTGCGGCGACAGGTAACCAGCATAATAAGTGACTAGAACCCTCATGTGGTCCTTCGACAATGAAACTAAAAAAACTCATAAAAACTCATTTATTTATGCAAGTAGGCTTTTTAAAAAGCACTTTTACACGTCTGCTTGAGGACAATAAATGGGCCAGTATTGAAAAGAAGCAGCGCAAGAAACTGTTCTTATGGTCTACAAATAGTAGACCAGCGTTGATTTTAACTTTGTGTAGGCGACGAGGAGCGGCTGCTGATCATCGGCGCCACCAACCGGCCTCACGAGCTGGACGAGGCCGCGCGCCGCCGCCTCGTCAAGCGCCTCTACATACCGCTACCGGAACACGACGTAAGCAGAGCTATCGTTTTAAATTATGGCTATTATGTTATTCTGATGAATATACAGTAATTATGTACTGTAATTTAAAAAAATCGTACAGTAGTTTTTGCATGAAACAGGAACAAACATGTATTATTGCTTCATAATATTTGGCTTTTTTTATGGAGTTTAAATTTTATCTAAATGATGTTTTATTAATACATACTCTATCCCAGTGTTTTTCAACCTTTTTCATGACGCGACCCCCCTAGCATGAAAAAATTTTTTGCGACCCCCCGACCGTTCGCTTTTTTTTTCATACCTTTTACCAAGACGTTGTAGGGACCGAATTCTTCAATTTATACAACATTTATGCGTTTGCATAATTAGATTTCGGATAAATTTAGCTTTTAAACTTCTCGGGCTCTATCCTAACAATGTCTTCCCAGGCTCGCAAGCAGATGATAGAAAATTTACTACAAAGCGAGCCACATGAGCTGAGCGACCCACAGCTGGGCGAGGTGGCGGCGCTGACAGCGGGCTTCTCGGGCGCCGACGTCAAGTCGTTATGCTCCGAGGCCGCCATGGGGCCCGTGCGCGCCGTCCCGCTCTCGCAGATCGCCACCATTCAGCGGGACAAGGTCGGACACGTTCAGTAACAACTACCTACTGCTTGCTAGTTTGTGGCAACACCTATGATCACCTATCAAAATGTTGCCTGTACAAATTATTCGTTTCGCTAATAAACTTTTATGCTCATTATTTAGCCCGCTCAAACACATTAATCTTAGTTAGATTTTCACCTGTAATTTCCAGGTGAGGCCAGTGAACATACAAGACTTCAAAAATGCGTTGCAGCGAGTTAGGCCAAGTGTGTCCCAAGATGATTTAGGGCAATATGTTAAATGGAACCAAACTTATGGCCAAGGATTTTAATAAATTATTGAAGTAAAGGAAATACGAACATGTTTTATTTTAAACATACGAACTTTAATGCGCGTGCAGCTCAGTTATTGGCGACAAACTGTAAAAGCAAAGCAAACGTACAAATGAAGTTTAAAAACTACATGGTTATCTAAATAATATGTTTAATATTCTATTCCCTTGCCTAAAAAAGGAAGAGCTGTCAAACCACCTCAGCTGATTGTCAATTTCATCTGTCTGTCAAAGCGTGATTGAAAAGCTTTTTTGGCGCTTGTATTGTACATTTATAAATCCATTTAAATATTGTAACATGTTGTAAAGTAATGAATTAAGATGACTAAGCTTTTATAAAAAACCTATAGATCTGAAGGAAACTTAGTAAACATAAGTACCTAATAATGGCGCAAGAGAACCGGGTTGTTGTGCTGATCGACATGGATTGTTTTTATTGCCAAGTAGAGGAGAAGCTGAATCCAGAGTTAGCAGGGAAACCTATAGCTGTTGTGCAGTATAACCCCTGGAAGGGTGGCGGGTAAGTCAATCTGAATATGCATTAATTTTGAGTAACCTTCCTAACCTAACTTTCTGTGTAGCAATACAAATATTTTTGTTCTGTATTTCGTTGAAAAAATACATATATTTTTTATTTATTGCTATTTACAGGATTATAGCGGTAAACTATGTGGCTAGAGCGATGGGAGTGACACGTCACATGAGGGGAGATGAGGCCAAGGAGAAATGTCCAGAAATTCAGCTCCCTTCAGTACCCTGCCAGAGAGGCAAAGCTGATATTTCGAAGTAAGTTCTCTGAAGTCCAGAATAAATGATATTACCAATTTACCAATAAAATATCTTAATTGAAATTTTGTCTAAAGTAAGATAACTTTTTATCAAGAATTATTACTAAAATTGCTGCAATTTTTTTAGGTATAGAGATGCTGGTAAAGACGTGGCTAAAGTATTACAGAAGTTTACTACTTTGCTGGAGAGGGCTTCTATAGATGAAGCCTATTTGGATATAACCGCTCCTGTAAGCAATTTCATTTTGTATTTGCATAAACATAACAACTAAAATCCTATTAACTTTGTTTTATACACCTGATTAACTCCTAAACTAAGTGCTTGTACTTATATTAAAAGATTATTGCAAAGGCTTATGTTCTTGACTCTTGTCTTACACATTCCAGGTACAAGAAAGGCTAAAAACTATTAATGTGAACTCTGTAACAACAGACCTTATCCCAAACACATACGCACTGGGGTATGACAGTGTGGACCAATTCATAGACGATATCCACAACTGTGGTTGTGACTCCATAGACTTTGACTATGAGCATGCAAAAGAGCTGCTAGTTGGGGCAATTATTGTGAGCGAGATTAGAGCAGCTGTGTATGAAGAAACTGGTAAGTAGGCTGTACATTATTTTTATATTATTTAAATGTTGATGTCAAGAACAATAATATCCACACTTTCTTAGGTTACAGATGTTCAGCTGGAATAGCACACAACAAAATCCTAGCAAAACTTGTGTGTGGAATGAACAAACCCAATAAACAAACCATTTTGCCTAAACATTCTGTGAATATGCTGTACAGGTAAATAAAGACTAATTTTTTTTTATGATCCTTTCCTTCTATTAGAATACTAGCTGACCCGGCGAACTTTGTTCCGCCTTAATGGCAATAAATAAGCAGACTTTTTTTTTAATTTCGAACGGGATAAAAAGTATCCTATGTCATTCTCCTGGCTCTAAACTACCTCCCTGACAATTTTCAGCTAAATCGGTTCAGCCGTTCTTGAGTTATAAGTGGAGTAACTAACACGACTTTCTTTTATATATACAGGGTGTTAGGTAAATGAGTATATGAGCCGACACTAGTCCATGTTAACATGGTTATATAAATGGTATGGTGAAGTCAGAAAATTGATATCTTCATTTTAATTATTTTAATTTTCATACAAATCGGATTTTATAAAATTTATTTTGTATGAAAATTAAAAAAAAATAAATGATGATATCAAATTTCTGACTTCACCATACCATTTATATGCCCATGTTAACATGGGCTAGTGTCGGCTCATATACCCATTTACCAAACACCCTGTAGATACGAATTACATTAATATTGTTATTATTTTCAGTACTTTATCAGTGAAGAAGGTAAAACACCTTGGGGGAAAATTTGGAGATACTGTTTGTGATCTTTTAAAAATAAAAAACATGATTGACCTACAAGTTTTCACTGAAAAAGATTTGCAGGCTAAGTTTGATGAAAAAAATGGGTAAATTTAATAGTTCTGTGAAATTGACTACTTAACCCTTTACCTACGGGCCCTTGGAAACCAAAGTCGCCTCTCAATACGGGGTATTTTAACCTTTATAATTGTTTGCTCCACTTTACATCAATATATTTAAAAAAGTGTGAGACTTACGGTATTGAAATTGGGAATATTATATTCTGCAACTAATGTTGTTTCATAATTATAAGCGCATTTTACACTTAATTTGCAATTTTATTGCTTTTTTGGCGTAAACCGTGATTTAGTATTGGCTTTGCCAAAATAACAATAGATGCCACCCGTATTAAAAAGTGACTTTTGACTTGGCAACTATAAGTGCCTCCCGTAGGTAAAAGGTTAACTTTATAATGCCACATGGAATCTATTGAAATGTTTTGTTCAACAGGACATGGCTCTACAATATAGCTAGAGGAATTGATTTAGAACCAGTACAGGCAAGATTCAACCCAAAAAGTATAGGTTGCTGTAAACAACTTAGAGGAAAGAGTGCTCTTGTGGATTTAGATAGCCTGAAAAAGTGGCTCACTGATCTGGGCGACGAAATTGAAGACCGACTAGAGAAGGATGCGCTGGAAAATAACAGAACACCAAAGCAGATGGTTGTGAGCTTCTCTACATCACTGCCTGATGGAAGAGATATCAGCAGTTCCAGATCATATAACTTTATAGCTGAAGATGAACTATGTGGAGAGCTGTTTACTAAAAAGGCATTGGAATTAGTTTTGGATACTACAGAGGGATTAAAGATAAAAGGTATTATTTAAAAAGATTTTATAAAGATAAAGCTTTGATGAAGATAAGATGATGATATGAATTAGTAAATGGTAATTTGTATCAAATAATTAACTTTCGGTGACTTTGTGTTTCAGATGCTGAGGGAAATCGACGATTAAAGGCGCCAATAAAATTTCTAGGAATTAGTGTGGGAAAATTTGAGGATAACACTGAAAGCAAAAAAACAAAACGAATAGTTGACTATTTTTGTGCTGGTCCATCTAAAGGAGATGCAGCCAAAACAAAGGAAAATGATAAGACCAATGATAAAGCTCAAACTGCTGATAAGAAACCAATAAACAAAAATGAAGGCAAAGAATATATTTTAAACAAATTTTTCCAAATCACCAATAAAACACTAAATAAAGAACCGACGGCACATGTTAATAAAAATGACGATAGTAAAGAAGTTGTTGTAGAATCAACCCTTGAGAAACAAGAATCGTTTTTTGCAAAGTTCCTTAATAAAAATACAACTCAATTTACTGAAGATCCTACACCCTCTGTAACTGAATCTGCTAAGAAAATTCCTCCACCAACTCCTGTTTGTGATGTAATCAACTGCGGCGATAATAGTAATGATACTGCATATTCAGGGTCCACAATAAATGAGGAAATCAACAAAAGTGTTGCTCTGTTTGAAGAAGATCCTGCTGATGTAGATCGCGTTAGTAATATGAGGCAACTACTAAATTCAACAATGATACCAGACGTTATGGAAACCAATGAAGTACCTGACAATGAAGAATCTCATGGTGATGATGCTACTGATATGAATACAGATACAGAGCCAAATAACCTAATAGATACAATAACTTGTTCAGAATGTGGTAAGACTATCGAAATGGATAAATTTGACACGCACGCTGATTACCATCTCGCGCTGAGGCTTAGAGATGAAGAGAGGCATCAAGTACGATTAGAAAGGAAAGAAAGATTTGCAGAGAAAACAGTATCACAAAACCCAGAATCTAAAACCAAAATACCTGTTACAGATCAGTCGAATGATAAAGTTGAACCAACATCTATAGCCAGCTTTCTTGTGAAGATTGATAATACAACTCCATCAGAAAGGTGTTCAGAGTGTGGTAAAAGAGTGCCTATAGAAAAAATATCAGAGCATTCAGATTTCCATGAAGCACAAAGATTAAGCAGAGAGCTTAATAAAAAACCCAACCCTATACAAATCACAGGGAGTGCTGTAAAAAGAAAAAGGAACTCTGCATCTCCAGTTAAAAAGCCTAAAGTACCATGTAAATCAATAGCATCTTTCTTTAGAAGCTCAGATTGATATTAAATTCACTAATGAACTAACACTGCATATCAATTGCTTTCCCCAATAATAATTTGCGTTAATTTACAAGACATTATGACTTTCGCCTAAAAGAAGTTTAAAGCAACAAAAATGAGATGTTGAACTAAATATTATACCTCCCATTAAACCCCCTATTCAATATGGCAGTGTTTTTCAACATTTTTCATGACACGACCCGGGGGGTCGTAGTAGTATAAAAAAAAATTTGGCGACCCCCCGACCGCTTCGCTTTTTTTTCATGAATATTATGTTGCAAAGATGTTTGTAGGAACCGAATACTTAAATCCATACAACATTTGCATAATTAGATTTCGGATTTGTCTTTATAAGAGCAATAGCTAACGGGACGCGCGGACCATGTTTTTGTATTTCTACGTTATCGCGCAGTAGACCCCTAGTCGAATAAAATTAGAATGGATGGAGTTCGTCTACTTTCAGAATCATTTCTTTTTGACCCTGGTTGTTTCTAGTTGTCAAATGTACCAATATCACTGAAACTGTTATTGATGGGAATGTTAAAAATAAAAGAAATGTAAAAGTTTAGTATAGTTTATTCAAGTTTACAAGTTGTGCAGTTCGACTTGCACCTTGCGCCAGGCGTCGAGCGGGCCGTGCTCGGGGCGGTACTTGACGTTGCAGCCGTCGTTGGCCAGGCGGCCCTCGTCCCGCAGATTCTCGTACTCCTCGCGGTCGTACTTCGTGAAGCCCCACCTCTTGGACACGTAGATCTATACAACAATAGACATTGGGTTAACTTTTGTGAATCATGATGATGAACAGCTGAAGCTTTGGCCCGTTTTCTGAATGATGAGCACGCTCACGCCAAAGACAAATTCAATCAATTCATCTTTGAGTTGAAGATGAGCATGCTCAAGCTGTAATTCTCAATTAAGATTCTTATTTGAATCTTTTGATTCTTGATAAATAGAATCATGAATAACACGTCGTCGCGGAATAATTAGTCAGCACGTTATGGGAAAAACCCTTGACATGTTTCTTAGTCACATCTAACTTGTATTACTATCCTACCTTCTGGCGACCAGGGAACTTGAACTTGGCACGACGCAGAGCCTCGATGACCTGCGCCTTCCAACGGTCGCTGGAGCGCACGGACATGATGGGCTGGCCGATGCGGACTCGCGCGACTGTGCCTTGGGGCTTGCCGAAAGCACCACGCATCCCAGTCTGGAGCCTAAAATGTGAGAAAAAAGGGCTTAATACACCTACTAGAAGCATTTATCCATTGAATAGGCAATTTGTGGAGAAACTGTTACAAAAATACAAAGTTTAGGTAGAAACTTTCATAATGTTTCATCATAATGACGATTGATGTTATTAAAATGGATTCTACTGCAATGACTGGATAAATTCAATTCCATCAAGATAAGAAACCAAAAACAGTCAAATTAACATTACATTGCCACTTCACTGTTGTTTTGATGAGTCAACCTAGCTAGATTGCACAACAAAACTTGTACCTTATCATACAGTAGAATGGCAATTTTTTGCAAATCATCACAGTGGTCTTTTTTTATGTGATTGCGGGCACATACAAGGCAAGTATTTGACCACAATTGCAGTTGCACCTGGTGTTAGGCGTTGTACCGACATTAATCTTTCAATTAATTACTTTTACTGATATGAACAATAACTAATTAATTGTTAATATTATCAGAATAGTAGTTAATTAGGTATGAATTTCAATTATTTACTTGGCAGTCTGGTAAAAGTATTACAGAATAACTGCAAACTAAAGATACAAATACTAAACAGAATAAAGTAAAGGGCAAGAAATAAAAATTTCTGGCATAAAAGATCATTACACAATTTGAGTGAATGTTCTTTCTTCTTTTCATCTAAATATAAATAATGTGCTTCTAGGTTATGCCTGGAGAAAATGCCTATTGGCAAATTGGTTGTTGATTGGTTGGCCGAATATGAAGTCACTTTTTGATAAACAATTCTGATCACTGTATATTAAAAAATAATTACTGATGCATACCTATCAGCTCCAGCGCACGATAACATTTTGTTGATGCGGATCACATGGAATGGATGCAACCTGATGCGGATGTGGAACTGGTCTTTGCCGCAGTTCTTCACGAGGTACTTGTTGCAGCAGATACGGCCGGCCTCCAGGGCCTCCGAGCTCAGCTGCTCGTACTCATCGGACACCAAGTGCACGCATAGCGGGAAGTCGTCTACTGCCGCCTTCTTCTTGCCCAAGTCGAAGATACGGATCTTGGGGTCGGGTACACCACGACAGAACCGTGATTTGGGGTATGGTTTGTTCTTACAGTACCGATAACTGAAATAGAAAGCAAGTTATATGTAAAGGGCCTTGAGAAATAGGAAATAAATGATTGAAAGTGAACAGAATGGAAGCCTACCATCTCGCTGGCCGGCGCCCCATTGTGAACTGAAATAAATAAAAAATATGATCTTAGTAACTAGCACACGATATTTCAGCACAAAACCACATGGAAATATAAATTAATTGTAAGGATTAAATTCGATTTTAAATAGTAAAAATATCTCAGCACCTTCACAAAGTGACACCTTGTCGCTGAAGAAAGAGACAAAAAACTATGACACTGACACAAGTGTTTGACATTTTTATTTTTTAAAACTGCAAATTTACGTACTTGTGCTTTGTATATTACTACTAAAAAATGCTACGTCTATAAACCAGACACAGGCATGAATCATGAATGTGACCATGACGACCATGACCATCACTGAGCAAAATATCACTTCGTTTTGACCATCACCATGTTTTAATAATGTGTAAGACATTGTAATGTATTGTGCTATTGTTATTTATTTTGCTCGGAGATGTGCTCGGAGCACCAACCGAAATCATAAAATACCAATAAAAGCAACTTAAAACTTTTTGTATCCTCGTCAAATGACTCTGTAAAGCTTTTTTGTACAATGACTGCGCAACTATACACGAAAAACCAACACTTATCGATATTTCAATTGATTAAGTAGCATCATTATTCACATGTGCACACTTCATTCGCCTTTGCTAGTGATCTATAAAAAAAATAATAGAGATTGTCACTGTCAGTGTCAAATCTGCTTGTCAATTCAGATTTTGTCTGTGTGCTGTGTTGTGTTTGCTTGTAAATTAATTTGCAAATTTCCCCAAAATATTCCAGATTTGTGGTGGAAATTAAAGAAGTGATGGGTGCCTTGACCAGCAGACAAAATGCTGGAGTAGAAGAAGCAGACGTGGTCTCTAATCACGCGTACAAATATCCTCCAAGATCGGGTTAGTATCTTTTTCTATTGGTAATTTTCCCTTCTTCGTGTTAAGTTATTTACTTACTTTGCTACTTATATTCATTATTAGTGAAGGTTAATGTATATAAACATTTGTTTGCATAGATATTACCATTAGTGGCATGTTGATTAAGTTTCCTCTTTTGTTAAAAAGATCCTTTTTTACAATTCCCTGTCCCACCCACTGTCTTTTAGGTAAATTTATATGATGAATATGATCCACTTGCCGAAGTTGACTTAGCTGAAGCTTAGCTTTTTGTAGACTAATGTAAATTGGATGATAATGATATAAAACAGCTGGTTAGTTAGAATATGAAGATGCATTACAGTAAAACCTGGCCATTAGCAGTAATAATTCTGTTTTCTTAAATAATTGTTTTAAGCTGTGAAAATTCCTTTTCAGACATAAAATATTTAATAAATACTGTTTCATTCTAAAAGGTGCTGCTAATAAGGTTTGCCTTGTTGTTAATAATATAGTTGTTTGTTTACAAGCAGGGAATTATTTTGGAAGTCATTTCATTATGGGCGGTGAAAGATTTGATACTCCTCAACCTGAGGCTTACTTATTTGGAGAAAATGCTGATCTCAACTTTCTTGGCAGCAGACCTACTCCAGTAAGTAAACAGGAATGTACAATATACACTTAATAACATTATCTAATCATACTAACACATTTAAAATTAACATTCAATGTTTACAGTTCCCATATCCACCACCTCAGTCTAATGAGCCCACAAAAACGTTGAAGAGTTCAATTAACATCCGGAAAGAATCTCTAAGATTTGTTCGTTGTCCTGAACCAGTGGGAAAGATAGCCGACTCAAATAAAATTGGAGATGGGCCATTGAAGTCCTTGGATAATCACGGGAAGGGGACATACTACAACATTGAATTTACATTTGACTGCGATGCAAGATGTGCTATAACTATATTCTATTTTTGCACCGAGGAAGTGACCCCAGCTGGAGTTGTGTATGTTTTGATTTCATTAATTACAAAAAGTTGTATTAATTACCATTCTTCAGATTTTTATTTTTCTTTGTAGTTACTACCCTCGCGATCCGTCCATGACGTCCCAGACGTACCACTACAAGAAGGGAGCCAACCAGCAGTTCTGCCAAATCTCCCATGTGTTTGATCCCTCAAAGTATCCCGAGGAGGACCTCTCGTACAATGCAGACCGGGAAATAATCCCCATTGCCATTTACTGTGTTGTTGATGAAGGACAAGATGGTAAGTGTTCATTAAAAAACCTTTGTTTAGATCTTATTTTCTTGAATTTTTATAACATAGAATTTTGCAAAAAGAATAACTGCCTTTCTCTTATGAACTTAAGTTAACTTACCTTATCTTGTTACAATTTGTTGAATGTGAATCTCATTCTTATAGAAATTCGCCAATCTCATACCACCATAGCAGTGGTGGAGAAGCACTCTGACGGCACTTATGTGTTGAAGGCCTTGAAACAGAAACTTTTTGTGGACGGTCTGTGTTACTTGCTTCAGGAAATCTATGGAATCGAAAACAAGAATCTTGACAGTAAGGTATAGTATCCTCATTTATAAGTAGGTATGACTCAATTTTAATCATCTTGCTAGGTAAAGGTACCATTTGAAGCTGCACAGCAGGAAACGTATCGTATGACGCAGCTGGTTTCTGTATTTCTATGAAATTACTTCCTTTTACTAGTGATAGAAGAAGATAGTGAATAGAAGAAGTTAGTGATAAGGTGCGTACGGTTTACGCGTATCCGGAACGCCTAGTCCATACCTGCAGCTACGTGTTCACTTGGGGTACGTGTACCAACTCGCAGCGCGAGCCACCGTCTGTCGGTTTTTGGTCGCGCGTCAAAGAGGACGCACGCGGCCGGCTACGCTATATTTGGACGGCAAAATGAATAAACACGCGTGTTCTTCGAGTTTCAATAATGAAAATACCGCTAAGTTTGTCGGAGTCATGGCGCTCGGGGCTCGCGAAGCGCTCTGGATCGATTGACCTCGCGTACAGGTTCGCGGCGGTCCGTACAGGAGCTGTGCGCGTATCCAATGTACGCGTGGACAGTGTTTTCCAACTACGCGTAACTCAGGATCGCGCAATCCGTACACACCTATAGAATATAGTCTCATTGAAATAAGGGAAACAGTAGCGTCGCGGCGATACGTCGCCTGCGGCTGCGTGTGTTCGGGCTTGAACCATAAGGGGATTTTGACAGCAAAAACTTATGTTTTCTTAGCCAACGTCTGACGAGGAGACCGAAGACGGCGGATCAGAGTGCGTGATCTGCATGTGCGACGTGCGCGACACGCTGATCCTGCCGTGCCGCCACCTGTGCCTGTGCAACTCGTGCGCCGACTCGCTGCGCTACCAGGCCAACAACTGCCCCATCTGCCGCGCGCCCTTCCGCGCCCTGCTTCAGATCCGCGCCCTGCAGCGCGTGGCGTCCTCGCCCGCCGTGCCGCCGCTCGCCGCCAGCCCGCCCGACGTGAGTGGAGCCCCTCGTAGCCAGGACCCGGCCGGCTGCTGCCCGTCCGCCGCGCCCTGCTTCAGATCCGCGCCCTGCAGCGCGTGGCGTCCTCGCCCGCCGTGCCGCTGCCCGCGGCTAGTCCACCTGACGTGAGTGGAGCCCCTTGTAGCCAGGACCCGGCCGGCTGCTGCCCGTCCGCCGCGCCCTGCTTCAGATCCGCGCCCTGCAGCGCGTGGCGTCCTCGCCCGCCGTGCCGCCGCCCGCAGCTAGTCCACCTGACGTGAGTGGAGCCCCTCGTAGCCAGGAGCCCGGCCAGCTGCTGCCCCGTCTGCATGCTGCAGATCCACGCCAACCATATGATGCGCCCTGTTTCTCGTCTTTCTTCCTCTCTCCTGATGTGAATAAAGTCCTAAGTAGCCTGGCCAACTGCTGCTCCATATGCCACGCGTTGCTTAATGTTTCCTTATCACCTGCCCGCCCGATGTAAGAGTGCTTTGTGATCCATTTGCGAGCACCATATTCAAGGACCGTTTTAGGATAGTTCGACAAAAAATACACAGCTATCGTATTTTAGCAGACTTGAGATATCGTCAATAATTTTCTTTTTAACTTTACTGTCAATAGTTCCACATTAAAAGCGTTCCCTTTCCACCCGCAGGGCAGCATGGAGAACATCCCGGCGGGCTACGAGCCGGTGTCGCTGCTGGAGGCGCTGAACGGGCCGCACCCCGCGCGCGCCCTGCCCGCGCCGCGGCCCGCGCCCGCCATCGCCAGCCCCGACACCGACACCGCCTCGCAGGTACTCGGCGTAACCTCGGGCTTCATCGGCTGTGATCGGCCATCATCGTCACCGCCTCGCAGGTACACGGCGTAACCCTCGGCCTTCGTCGGCTTTGATCGGCCATCATCGTCACCGCCTCGCAGGTACACAGCGTAACCTCGGGCTTCATCGGCTGTGATCGGCCATCATCGTCACCGCCTCGCAGGTACACGGCGTAACCTCGGGCTACGTCGGCTTTGATCGGCCATCATCGTCTCTGTGCTCAGCGCCCGCCATCGCCAGCCCCGACACCGACACCGCCTCGCAGGTACACAGCATAACCCTCGGGCTTCGTCGGCTTTGGTCGGCCATCATCGTCCCTGCCTTGCAAGTACACGCGCAACTCTGCTGAATCAGCGACGCGTCGACGATGCACGGGCGCTGGCAAGACGACGAAGCTCGCGCTCGAAAAATGCGGCGCGCGCCGCAGCTACTAATGCCGCGCTGCATTTCATAGAGTTTTGCAGTTTGCGGTCTGCGGCCCGTCTTGAAATTGTACCTTAAGTGAGAAGCTACACGGTGCCCCGCAAACATTTTGCCGCATCACTGTACCCATGTGGCATGCAGCGCCGCAATACGACACCGTCTCGTTCAATCGAAGTGCGGTGTGCCTGCAGTGCGGCGCCGGAACGCACCGTTTGGCATATCATTGATTTTTATATGCAAGACGCCACAGCGACAACGCTCCGGCGCCGCGCCCGCGACCGCACCGCACCTTGTGGCTTCTCCCTAAGCAATCGTTTAACCTTACCATTAGTAAATGACTTAGGGCTGAGTTCATGAACTGTCATTTCATGTTCTTTTGTCATGTCATGTCACGTTTCAATTCCCAAATGTTCGTTCGTTTACGCCGCCGATTAAATGTTCACTGTTCACCACGAATATTTTAATCGTGATGATTAAATCGGGCAATCATCTCAGGAATTAATGTAGAATCGTAAAAAAAGGCATCCTACAACAACTGGTAGTTGTAACATCATGCATCACTAATATGGTCTATTCTACTTTCATCACCTGGGTGATCAAATGGAATAGAGTTAAACTCCACCGTACACCAGCCGGCAGTGCTAACAGTAACCTATTGCGCAGGCGGCGGAGATCCTGAACCGCTGCAACCTGGAGCGCAGCTCGTCCACCAGCCTGGGCAGCAGCGGCAGCCGCAAGCGCTCCGCCTCCAAGGACGAGCCCAAGGCCCGCGAGCAGGCCGTCACTCCAGAGGTATACTTGTATATCCTGCTAACTTCACTAGCTTCGTATCGGAATGGATGACATTTCGCCGTTGAGTTCATTATGAACTTTATCATAATTTTGATTGAATAATATCTTCAAAAGGATTGATCAAATGTTCGTTTTCGTTGTGGCGTAGCATCTGGAACATAATTAAAGGGATTCTATCTACCGTAGTAGGTAGATTTCGTAATGTCTATAGCGACTGGCAGTTTGAGGCCAGTTAAAAAATTATAAAAAATGTTCTCCATCTGGTACCGATGAGTATAACTCACCACACAAGAACTTTTCTTATAATTGTTTTCCTTTTTTGAAAGCGATAAGTTAACGGAACCCCTAATGTTTGTGCAGTTCCGCATGTCGGTGCTGCTGGCGCGCGAGGAGGCCAAGGCGGAGGAGAAGGCGGCGCACTCGCCGCTGCTGTGCGCGCACAACGGGCTCGCCGACAAGCGCACCAAGGTCAGATTACGCGCACTTCATTACGCGGCTTAGATTTTTTTATACAAATGTTTTTTCCCGCTGACTCCCGGTCCTGTGAGAATTTTGCAATATCCTGTTGTAACTACGCTTTAAGTTTTCTAAGGTACCTGCCAAATTTCAAGCGTCTAACTTAAGAGGTTTAGATTTTTCATACAAAAGGTTTTTCCCGCTAATTCCCGTTCCCGTGGGAATTTCGGGAATTCCTTTCTTAGTGCACCTCTACGGTACCTAAGCTACGTCCCTTCTAAATTTCAAGTGCCTACGTTTAGCCGTTTAGGCTGTGCGTTGATATGTCAATGAGTCAGTTTCTCCTTTTATATATTTAGATTTTTGTTTGAGTTAGGTGGCTGTTTTACTTTCATGGTGTTTACATCACATCCCTAGCTCCAGGGAGCAGGGCGCACTCGCAGCTTGTGACACACATCAGTCGCCATATTTTTTAAACATTTGTAAAAACTGGAGTTTGGCACAATGATATTACATTGCGACCGGTTGCGCCGCGGGAAGCATCTGGATGCGGAAGGCTGGTCACTGTGTAAATCTTTGGGGGAGGCCTTTGTCCAGCAGTGGATGTCCTTTGAGTGAAATATCCCGAAGTAAAATGATTTTTTCGACTTCCAGTCGTCCCTGAGCCTCGACTACCCGCGTGAACCGGCGTCACAGTCGGCGTCCAACTCGGACGACGAGGGCTCGGTGCGCGCGCCCGCCGCGCCCGGGCCGGAGCCCGACGCCGCGCCCGACAGCGACGCCGAGCGCCTGTCGCCGCTGCTCACGCGGCCGCTCACCAACGGGGTGAGTGCCCGCGAGCGCACAGCAGCCGGCCTCCAGCTCGGAGCACGAGGCTCGCCGGGCCGGAGCCCGACGCCGCGCCCGACAGCGACGCCGAGCGCCTGTCGCCGCTGCTCACGCGGCCGCTCACCAACGGGGTGAGTGCCCGCGAGCGCACAGCAGCCGGCCTCCAGCTCGGAGCACGAGGCTCGCCGGGCCGGAGCCCGACGCCGCGCCCGACAGCGACGCCGAGCGCCTGTCGCCGCTGCTCACGCGGCCGCTCACCAACGGGGTGAGTGCCCGCGAGCGCACAGCAGCCGGCCTCCAGCTCGGAGCACGAGGAAAAAAAAATAAAACCGACTCCAAAAAACCTACACTAAAACGTAGAAAAATAATTACTAATTACCTACTTATTTGTTAGGACGAATTATTAATATTTATGTAGGTATACCATGATTGATACTTTTGGAGTCGGTGCAGGCATACTTTACATGTTTCATAATCTTGGCACCGACTCCAGAAGTATCAATCATGGTATACCTACATAAATATTAATAATTCGTCCTAACAAATAAGTAGGTAATTAGTAATTATTTTTCTACGTTTTAGTGTAGGTTTTTTGGAGTCGGTTTTATTTTTTTTTATAAAATTTTTGGTGGACACACTAGATTACAGGGGTTTCCTAACTTATTTGAGACGCGCCCCCTTTCGACACAAAAAATTCTGCGCCCCCCATCCTCCACTCCAGATTATTTATTGGTCGTATCAACAGTCTGGAATGAATTCTCTCACCGATCACAGGATTCACAGGTTTTATAGACTTAACTACGCAGATGGCCCGTGCCCCCCTTTAAAGGTCTTTGCACCTCCCCTCCTCCACTTTGGGAACCCCTGCTCTAGCTTCAATCAGCAGCGATTCTCAAGTGGGTAAATGGCAATGCCAGATTTTGTATGGAAAGTGGCGTCTTTTTTTTTTGCGCGGCCATCGACCAAACTTTGTTTTTTGATTACAAAATAGTGTAATAAACCAAACTTACTATGGCATGTATACCTCTAAACTCAGTCTGAACTGAGTTACGAGCATTAGAAGTTTGATGATTTTCATACAAGATTTGCTTTTTGTGCGCAAGTTTTCTAAGAAATTGCAACAAAATAGTGAGATTCATGTCGTAGTAAGTTTGGTTTATTACACTATTTTGTAATCAAAAAACAAAGTTTGGTCGATGCCCGCGCGAAAAAAAAAAGACGCCAATTTCCGGCAGTCTTTTATGAACCGAGACTTTTTTTATTGTAATCTTGGGGTTATTTATTTATTTATTTTATTTTATTCGGAAAACCAACAGCAATACAATACAAATAATGGGACCTTAAATTATGTATCTGCTTAGCCATTTATAGGTAATCGCAAATGGAATTACGTTACTTGCCTGAATACCCTGAACTCCTTGGGGGTTTTCATTGCTATAATGGATGCGACATTTGAGACATGGTCGGGTCTCCATAGTCTGAAATGTCACATGCCACATAGACTAAGAGCTAGTGAACGCCTACGTCATTTTATAAAAGCTGAAAGTTTGTCAGCGTATGCTCCCAATATAGGATATAATGTTGGTGAATTATGAAGTTTGGGTCATGGTGGTTTTGGGAGCTACCCTAAACAAACTGTCTGGCAAGGAGTTGGAACTCACTCTGACAAACTCTCAGCTTTTATAAAATGACGTAGGTCTGGCGTTCACTAGCTCTTAGTCTAACAGTAGTGTCCGACCGAATATGGATTTTCAGCCGAAAACGGAAACGAAAACGAAGCTTCGGCTGCAGTCTCATTTTCGGCCGAAAACGAAAACGAAAACGAAAATGACCTTCAACTCTCAAATTTCAATCTGAAATTATGTAAAAACTTTGAAAACCGTTAATGTTTTGACCAAAAACATAATGACGTTTGACAGTTGATTTTCAAAGATTGATTATAGAAAACCGGCATTAAAACACAAAAACATGAATCATGAATTCTTAGTAGAATATTATTTCCGGTGTATATTGAAATATTGGGAAGTGAAGAAGAAATAAAGGGTGTCCAGCCAGTGGGAATTTTTTAACTTCAAAAATGAATACTAATAAATTAATGATTTTTTATTATTTATTACTAATGCAAACTGGAGTTTAACAATGTGGATTAAATTTTTTATAGGCAATGTCTTTTAAATGATGCCCGTTTTACTATAGGCACTCTCACAGCCGGACCATTACATTCGCAACTATGCGAGAGCAAATCGCGCTAATAATTTTCCTGCAACTTCACGGCGGATATTTTCTTACAGAATCTGAATTATTTAAGGATTGTTTGCTGTAAACTTTTGACTTGAGATATCCCCACAAGAAAAAGTCGCATGGTGTGAGATCTGGTGACCGAGGCGGCTAGGGTATGTCCCTGTACTTGCTGATCATTTATTTGAAAAAAAAAGCACGCGTATTCTTGTGTATGATGGAAGATAATAAAGAAAATGGTGTACTAAATACTGTGCAGTATTTAACTGCCTAAATAATAATAAAAACACAGAATTTACTGTTTTAAGTTGCCTCAAGACACTGAGAGGTAAATAAGTAGTTATTATTCATGATAATTCATGCTAAATCATGTATTTCCTCCGCCATTTTCCGCAGTTTGGCACCTCACGTCACATCATTTTACCGAAGTCAGCCCTATAGCTTCGGCGCAGTGCCGATCACTGACGTTTGTCAACAAAATGGTGCTTGACTCTTGAGACAGGCTAAATTACACCATATTGTTAATGACATTGAGCATACATTTTTTTAAATACCTTCGCGAAGTAAATCTTCTGTACGTAGTACTTATTATTATTCTGTGGCCCTACTTAAAGCTCATTTCCGTAACCCAGCCGTGCGCGGGCTGCGGGGGCTGCGCGGGGTGCGCGGCGGGCGGCGCGCTGCGGCTGGCGGCGCCGGCGCTGGCGCACATCGACGACACCGACACCGACGAGCCCGACCACCACCACTGTACGTACCACGCTTATAACACGCTTGTCAAACTTCGCGGGTTATAGTCTGGTCTCTGAGCACGTAGAATTTTGTCCAATGACCCCAAGCTATCCATCCTTATCGCTCGCGCGTAATTATGCTGCTGTTGCGCTCGCACACTCACTGCGGGCGCCCGTCGCACTGTCGCGACAGCAACATAATTACGCGCGAGCGATAAGGATGGGTAGCTTGGGGTCATTAGACAAAGTTCTACGTGCTCAGAGACCGGGCTATAGAGAGAATTAAACCAATTTCACACCATGTAAGGGCCCTGAAAAGGGCAGTAATAAATACTTAATGAAGAATTTAAATCGTATGCGATATGAGTGATGCAGCATAGTCACCACTTCGGTGACGTTATCGTTGATTTTTGCTCAAGACTCTAATGTTTAATTCAGTAAAGACCAATCGAAAGTGATTCCATAGAGGTACCTAAAGGAACGAATCGGTTTAGATTGTTACAATAAAGAAGGCAGTGAGTCTAAAATAATAATTTCACCATCTCTATTGCAAAATTACCTATGTAAACTTATAATTTCTAAGAATCAAGTTCTGCTGAGCTTCATGTGAATTTTGTCTGGTTATGCAGTCTTCCGAAAACTAAGGAACATTGCAGTGTTCTAGCAGGGTTGCCCTGTGTCTAAGCTTGAATGTTGTATGTATAAACTTGTAAACGCTTTCCCTCTACGTCTTGGTCTTTTATGTCAGTCTAAATGTTCCTTATCGTCTTATACAAATTGTATTTATACGATTAAACCATTACTTTGTGGAATGTGTGACTGTGAGCATCCTCAGTCAAGAAAAATAAATATAATACATTGTTAATGAAATATTACTCATTCTAGTAGACACGTTTGCCTAACTTAGAATTAGATTCACCAATTGGGTTGCAAAAAATTAGCTTTAATAGAATGCTGAAAAAACTAAATTGATTTGCATTGTATAATATTTACTTTTCTGTCATTAACCATTCAATCATGAACGTAGTGTTTGAAATGAAGCCAGGGACAAATTTCTTGTGTCGTGTCGCGCCAGAAAGTCTAGATTCTAGAATAAACTTTACTTTAAAATTGATTTTATAAGTATTTATTTTATCTATAGTCTATAGAAAATAATATTATAACCTGAAGTAAATAAATCTATGACTTTATGGCACATCACGTCACGACCTACCGTGTAACAGAGGTGTGTCCTTCTTCTTCCTAATAAAATTTCCAGTACAGCTAGCTGAATAAAATATGAATGAAGGGCCTAAGAAAATAAAAACTGAACAATAATAAGGAGTTCCCTTTTCATTTATTTTAAAAGTGAAACAAAAGATGAAAAAAAAACCCAGACCAAGTTTTTTCAAGAAGTTTTGTCTATGGCACCTTCTCAACCCTGGAAGCGAGTAGGTACATTAGTAACGCCCCATCCCTCCAGCGGACGGCAGTCAATCCCGCGACGAGGCGGGGTCACCAGCGGTCGGCGAGGACTCGGACTATTTCACGCCCGAAGACACCACCACCACCATTCTGACGGTGCCCAGCGCCAAGTCCAAGATCGTAAGTCGCCTCGCCGCTCATCCGTGTGACGTCATCGGCTTGCGACATTTATTTGTTTTTATTTGCATTTCTTTTTAGTTTGTAGGTACGGAGCAGTGAGTATGTAGTGCGATTAGGCTTATAATGAGTTGGTGGAATAAATCTCAATCGCTTATTTGAGACTGTTTGCAATGCAGATATCAATCAATCAAATTGTTTTATTGTGACTTGAAAAAGCGTTGTTATTCAGCTTTTGTTTGCACTCTTTAGCTGGAGTGAGGAAAAGTCAAAGAAACGTGTATTATTAAAAAATTGTAAAAAATTTCAGTAATGAAATCAAAACAACAAATATGTCTATAATATTTCAGAATTTGGATGAATGAGTGTTATTTTTGTGTATTGGTAGAGTAAGAAAATGTTTCTTTGTGATCGTGTAAGTTGAAACCAATCGCAGCAAGGTCGTCGTCATCGTTTTAGACTTATTTTGTATTTGTTGTCGCTTCCGTTGTGTTTAATTTGCGCATTCATCTCATGTATTACTATTCATTTTGTGTTTGTGTTGTGTTGGGTGGTAGTGTGTTCATGTTTTGTGTAGAATGCATCATTCGCTGTTGGTTTAAGTATGTAGTTGTGACAGTGCTAAGTGTTGCAATCTGTTGCAGGAGCCAGCCAACAACGTGCCCGGGGAATGCACCCCGCAGCGCTGGGCGTTGCCGCATCACGTCACATCTCTTCCAGGTACCAGAGTAAATACAAATGAGTAGGTCATCTTCCTAGAAACGCACCGAGCTCGGTTTGTATGTGAGCGCGCCAATACGTATGCGGTGCGCACGCACACACTGACAAAATTCGGAGCAACTCACCGCTAAATTTTGTTAGTGTGTGCGTGCGCGCCGCATACGTATTGGCGCGCTCACATACAAACCGCGCTCGGGCTTTTCTATGAAGATGACCTACTCATTTGTATTTATTCTGCGAGAGGTACGAATGGTTTAAATAGTAACAATAGTACATAATATGCATTCTTAATTTTCACCAACATAATCGTTTTGCTATCGATATTTTAATTGACTTATCGATTGGCTAACAAATTAATGGTAACACTTGATTTCTCGAAAACCGTTCGAGGAAGAGGCGCATGGGTGGTGGGAAACTGCATCGTTCGTTCGTTTCAGCCAAATGACGTCCACTGCTGGACAAAGGCCTCCCCCAAGATTTTCCATAATGAACGGTCCTGTTCTACCCGTGATCTTTACCAGAAACTGCATACCTTCATGCAATTTTAGTCACGATTAGAGATGTGCCGCTGAGAAAGTTCTCGTTCCCGGCAATATTCCCAGTGAGAATATTCTCGAGAACCGAGAACGCTCCCGGGAATATTCTCAGTGTTCTCGACAGAATACATTTACATGATTTTTAAATCTTGTCCATGGTCATTTTGAGACCCACTTGTTGAGAGACTCTATTGAGGCCATCGAGCATTGTGCCTAGATCTTCCTGCTAAATCCGCTCCAGTCCAGAAGCTTGAAAACATCTTCTAGGGCGGTGGTGATGACGTCTCCCTGTCTCACCCCTCGCTGCAACTGGATAGGTTTCGGACTGTTACTATGGCGTGTTTGTACAAGCCTTTCAACACTTCAATGTATCGATAGTCAATTTGGCACAGTTGGAGAGACTGCAGCAAGTGCCCATAGTGCCTATGTCTCAATCGAATCGAAGGCTTTCTCATAGTTCACAAACGCAAAGTGGCTGATTATACTCCTTGATCTTCCGTATAATCTGCCGTAGCGTGTATTATTATGGTCTATGGCAGCGGTTTCCGAAAGGTGGTCCGCGGAACCCTGGGGTTCCGTGGAAAGGCCGCAAGGGTTCCGTAAAAAATATTATCCCACGTTTCGTGACCGACGTTGTTCGCTCGCACCGACTTGTTTACGCACAAGGAAGGGGCAGGGCGTGCGGGCGGAGTAGTACGGGGGTTCCGCTAGGAAAAGTATAATCAATTAGGGTTCCTTGGCAAAAAAAATTGGGAAACCCTGGTCTATGGTACTAAAGCCTTTTCAGAAACCGGCTTGTTCGGGGGGCTGAAAGTTGTCAAGCCAGCTAGCGTGACAATTCGTAATGACTATCAAAAACAGCTTATAGATATGGCTCAGAAGCGAAATGGGTCTATAATTCTTCAACAAGGTTTTGTCGCCTTTTTTGAAGAGGAGTATCACCATACTTCTTAGCCAAGGCCGTAGGCGTAATTCCCTTGAGGATGACGGAATCGAACAGCTTCTGAAAAGCCTTTAGTACCGGCGTTCCACCTGCTTTCAGAAGCTCAGCCGTGATTACGGTGTCTTGTTGTTTTTCAACTGTTTAAGAACCATTCTAATCTCGTACAGACTAAGTTCAATCTAGCTAGCACGTATTTTATATAAAAATGTGTCAAATGATCCGTCAGACAGGCTATACACAACTTATCCAGAAGTGGCGAAACAGGCCCTTACTAAGCGATTGTGAAATATGCCCTTAATGTCAAATGTAAAGAATAGTTTAAAAAACTAAAAACACGCTTTTAATTACTAACAGGAATCATCAGGACCCTGGACATCATCTAGCATTAAAGTGCTCGAAAAGACAAATCCAACGAACCCAAACTCGATGAGTTTCCGCCGTTTCGTTTAGGAGTTCCTATGGCCACCTCCTGACTCCATCATTAGGACCCTGGACATTATCTAGCACTTAAAGATATCGAAAAGACAAATCCAATGAACCCAAATTCGATGTGATTCCACCGTTTCGTTTAGGAGTTCCTTTGGCCACCTTCCAGTCTAGGGTTTCTGCTCGAGCTTTCTCGAACTCGAGAAAACTCGAGAAATTTGGCTTCATTCGAGACGAGAAAAAAATTACCGGAGCTCGAGAATTCTCGAGTTTCGATTTTGAAGCTTTAATATTCTTGAAAGCCTATTTTCTTAGACAAAAGTAAGTTTTTAATTATTGAATAGGTCAACGTTGCTTTAAGACTGGCCTAGTCTTTTCTTTTTTAACTGATTTGATTTGCAAGTCATGATCTCAATCGAAACTAAGTAATAAATAATGTTCACCAACGAGTATGCTATATTTATTATGTATGTTTAATCTGACTGATTTAAAGACTGAAAAATTTGTTAACTAGACAGTTACCTTACCTAACAGACGTTAGGTTAGGTACTCGTGCCTCCTCGTAAAGTTTATTTAAGTCGTTATGTGTAAGAAATTAAAAAAATTATTAAAAAGCATTTTTTTTTGTTCATTAAAAAAACTATTTATCGTAATTTTGCTATTTGGACTTGTGTTCTTTAGAAAACAAGTGATTCAATTGTAGCTCCAGATTTTTATTGATAATTATCCTTAAAGTACTGTAAAAATATTTGCAAAGAAACTACCTATGTATATTCAGCTGTAATACCTACCTAAATATCATAATTATTTCTAACTAGCTGACCCGGCGAACTCTGTTCCGCCTTAAAGGCAATAAATAAGCCATCGCATTTTTTCCTTATTTGCTCACCGTTTAGACCTACCCTGGACTACGAAAACATTTTACTTTATGACTTTTGTTATGATTATTAGTAAATATTAATTATGATAGAAGATTTTATTTTTTGTTTCTTTCCTCACTAAAATAAGTCGTACCTACTAAATTCTAATATTGATTGTTGTGCATAAAAGTAGGTATATTAGATTAAAAAAACCTGTTTTTATTAAATTTCAACCGATTTCAGCTGTTTTCATTAAAAGACTCGAGACCCGAGAAAACTCGAGACTTTGGCCTCGAGAATTCTCGAAACTCGAGAAAAAAAATAGGTCGAGAAATCAGAAACCCTATTCCAGTCCCATCATCAGACCAGCTGGTACCACAATATTGTATTGTCATCTAATCTGCATAAAGTTTCATGATGATACAAGACTTAGAAATGCATGTAATTCAGATTCTAAGATTCCATTCCATAGTTAGTTACATACACGACGACCTAATAAAAGCGTGTTAAAAACGAAAAAAATGATAGTTATGTTATTTAATTGCATGTAAAAAGAAATTTCTGTTATCTTACATAATATCATTAAAACGACATTTCACGACGAAAAAAATAAAATATAATAAAGGAACAGTTGCCGAGAATATTGCCGAGAAAGTTCCCGAGAATATTCTCGGGAACACTGAGAATATAGCCTTTCTCTGCAAATAGAGTGTATTGTTTAATATACACTTATCTGTCGACTTAATTTGAAACTATTTTACTTAAGAAAGTTTGTTTATTTCCATTTGATAAACATGATTCTCAACCTTTCTCACTTAGGAGAACGCCCCCGGGAGCGCTCCCGAGAATATTCTCAGTGAGGAGAGCGTTCTCGGGAACGGCACATCAATAGTCACGATGGAGTGTATCGTAAAAAATAGATTATTTGGTCGCATGATACAGGTGTCATAAAACGATGAATAAACCTGTAACTATCGATAAAACCCGGTCTGTGAGCACGTAGAACCCCAAGATACCTACCCTTATCGCTCGCGCGTAATTATATTGCTGCGGGCAGCAACTACTGCGGGCGCCCGTCGCACAGTCGCGGCGCCCGCAGTGAGTGTGCGACCGCAACAGCAATATAATTACGCGCAAGCAATAAGGATGGGTAGCTTGGGGTCACAAAATTCTACGTGCTCGCAGACTATAGACGTGATCATGACTTATGAAACCAATTGTTTTCCAGGCACCCCCCTGAGCCAGTCGAGCGTGCGGTCGTCGGGCGACTCGTACAGCTCGACGTCGTCCACGCGGCAGCTGCTGGCGCCCGTCGGGGCCCCGCTGGCCGCCGACACGGCCTGCTAGCGCCGCGCCCCTCCCGCGCGCCCCTCCTCGGGTGCCCCCCCTACGGCCCGCCCGCCGCTAGTGCGAAACAACGTCGCCTACCGCATTCCACCGTATTAGTGTAGCGTATAAACAGGGGGCCTAGTGTGAGTTTTAATGACATTAAGAGTAGGCGCACACCGTTGATTTTTGGTTGGCCGATAGTTGTGCCCGATTTTAATTTGTATGAGGAATCGACCAAATCGAATCGGCGTAGTGTGCGCACTCCCATACATGCCCATACTGATCAACTGCCCGACTAAACTATCGACCGACGAAAAATCAACGGTGTGCGCCTACTCTAAATGTATGACGGATTGTGCAGCGCCCCTAGCGGGAAACGTTCAAAAAACTAAAATTTTCATACATTTTTAAACGTGCACTAGTGAGCGCGTTTGATGTGAACTCACACTCAGCCCACAGACCTCTATGCTATTACGAGTAGATAAGCTATTCAGAAAAATGTGTCGAATCACCTTTATGTGCATGGCAATGACGTTTTGACGGTTTTAATAGTCGGACGGTGTGACCCCACGCCGCAGCTCGGCCGCCTCTAGTACGCAACAACGTCCGCATTCCGCCGAACTAGTGTAGCGTATAAACAGACCTCTATCAGAGTAAATACAAATGAGTAGGTCGTCTTCATAGAAACGCCCGAGCGCGGTTTGTATGTGAGCGCGCCAATACGTATGCGACGCGCACACACACACTGACAAAACTTAGCGTGGAATAGCGGAGTTGCGCCGAATTTTGTCAGGCGCGCGTTCACATACAAACCGCGCTCGGTGCGTTTCTATGAAGATGGCCTACTCATTTGTATTTACTCTGCCTCTATGTTATTACAAGTAGATAAGCTATTCAAAAAAATGGGTCGAATCACCATAATGTGCACGGAAATGACGATTTTATAATATTCGGACGGTGTGAGTCGCCGCTGCGATCTGCGCGCGCCAGCCGCTAGTAAGCAAAAACGTCGCCTACTACATTTCGCTGTACTAATGTAGCGTAACAGCGTAAACAGACATTTATGCTAGATAAGCTGTTCAGAAATAATTGTTACAGCGCGGATTAACAAAAAAACTGTTTCAAAAACCACTATGTGCACGTAAATGAGATTTTTGTCGGTTTCATAATGACGACGTGCGTCCCGTTTGGTCGCAGTCAACTAGCTGTTCTTAAATGTGAGCTATTTTGAAGATTTGTCCAGACAGCCTAATCTACATTTGATAAGTGCCACAGACATAATCTAGGTTCGACTGTCTAGTAAAAGTATTTGGTAACTAAAAACAATATTCACACCCTAGCTATGTACAAATCAGATTGAATGTCCGTCTACGCTCGCCTGACTTCATAACGCGCGCAAATATTCCAGCTAAATGCTTTCGTGAAGGAAGGTTATATTCGCTTGCAATCGCGTGTAAATTAATGAGGCTTGTTGATAGATAATTAGGTCTGCGTGTTAGTATATGGCGTTTTTTTAAAATCGATTAAAGGTTCAGTCAAACCAACGCGATCAGCCGGCGTGCAGCGATGGCAATCAATGCATTTAGTCTGATTCGTTGCACGCCGGCTGCGCGTTAGTTTGACCGAATCTTAATATTATGCGTTATTATTTTATTTTTGGAGTATTTATTGATCAGTCCAATCGGGACAGTGCGATGTTTTGAATTAGTTAACAGTTCACACTTTGCCACGTTCTTTGACTGTTTCACACTTAAAATAAATTCATTCCTTTAAATCAAATTGTAGCAACTAATCTGGTCCCGACATAATATCCCCCATATTATGTTTCTTTATTTATATATTTTAATGTGTACTTGTTGAAATGTATCATCAAGTTTGAAATGTGTAGCCAAACTTTTGTTGCATTTTTTTAATACACTATTTTGTTTTATAAATAAACAACTCTATTTTGATATTAATTTGCTCATATCAAAAAGTATTACGCTGATCTGAAAGTAGTCCTTTAGCACTAAGGTCAATTTATGACTAGTAGGTATTTTAGTATAATAAATTCATTTCATTTAATCTCATTTTTAAATAAAGTTTAGTCGGTATCCACATCTGCTCAATGTCTTTATCACCCCTACTGAGCATTTTATTGCATAGGCTTGATTATTGTCTTAATTGTTGAATTTAGTTTAGTACCTAAGTATGTATGTAAAAAATTACAAATGAAATTGGTGGTGGATGTAGGCACTTCGCGGTCAATTTGTTTTTCAATTATTTGTGATCATTTGTCATGCGCCGCATGTCGACGTATCTACTACCATGTAAGCTAAAAAATTAATAAGAAATCCAATACTGCCTGTAATTGTATGTATTTTTAGAACACCAATCTTTTTATGGTAATGGAAAATAGTTATGCATTTAAATGTAATTTGTAGTAATACTGCTCTTACAATAATAGATCAAATGTGATATTTTAAAAATTAAAATTTTGTAATTCATTATTAATAAGCTAAGATTTTTTTCAACTGTGGATATTTGTTGTAAAAAAAGGTTAGATTTATTTATTATTTTATATAAATTAAAAGAATTTTATTTTATTTAGGTGATGTTTATTATTCAACTCATGTGACACTAATGTTTTGACTGTCGATGCAGTCTTCAACTTGTTTAGAATCGCATCTAGTAATGTATAAAATATATTCACTATGACTACAATATCTCTTTTCTTAAAGATTAAGTTGCAATCCCTTCCATGTGGGATTGACCAACTAAATCTGGCTATATACTTCTATATTATTTACCATCAGTACTATAATGGAATTTTGCAATATTTCATTATGATACTGATAGTAAGTTCAAAAGTACATGCTGCAGTTAGTAACAAGTAAATAAATCTTAGTTATTAGGACACACATTTAACAAAGTAAAATAAGAAACAAATCCAATAGTATACATAATAATAAAACTATACAATATTTTTTCTAAATGTATAAGTACAAATTAATGTATTTCATTCATACCTACATTACTTGACATAAATGAGATTAAAATAGCCACTACTACAAAAACAGATGTTCTACTGTAATTTCTATAGCACAGAAGACACATCTACAGATAGCAATTAAATGACTATACTTTGAACTTTTTAAATGTGTTCCTATCGATTTTTTTTGTAAATCATACTATTACCATGAATTCAATTACATTTTTTGAAGATAATAACAAATTAATATACTTTATAAAACTAATTTCAAGAAGAAATAAAATGACATTATTATACACATTATTAATACATTATTGCATATAAAAGCATTACTTTCATTTTAAAAGATAGCATAACAAATGTTATTTTTCAACTTTGGTTAGACTTTGCTGCAAAAGCATTGTCAGTATTTCCATTATTGATAGGTAGATTATGTTTCTGTGCTTGTAAGATCATGTTTCTCTTGGCGGAGTACGCTTGCATCCGCGCCAGGCGCACCTTCCTCTGCTGAGGAGTTTCCTGCGCCAACCGCCGGGCGGCGTAAGCAGACATCTTTGCCAGCCGAATGGCCCTCTGCTGACTGGTCTCCTGGGCAAGTTTACGTGCTGAATATTCCGACATTCGTTTAAGTCTAGCCGCCCGTTGCTCAGGAGTCTCCTTAGCAAGTTTTTTAGCTGCGTACGCTGACATTTTAGCCAGTCGAATCTTCCTCTCTTCTGGACTTTCAACCTTAGGTCCTGACCCTCTCCGCTGCCTGCGGGACTCACAAACTACTAACAATGGGTCCAGTTCTTGCATCATTGATTCCATTTCTGGTGCCTGGCTGTAACTGCCATGTTCTGGTTTTACAGGAGTAAAACTAGAAAAGTTTGCAATGTGGTCTCCATCCGAACTAGTATTCGAAGTGTTCACAGAGTCATCGATGTCGCACTGCTCTTGTTTAATGGTAGATACCCATTCATTGTTTGCTTTAGCTAAAACAATCTTTTTCCAGGAACAATCTGATGAATTATTGTCACCCATATTGATTGTTCATTGACTGAGATATCCATAAAACCATATTACGATGAGAAATGATGAATTATATACTTTGTAGTCACTGAGGTAGTTTTCATTGTATTTAAGCTCAACAAATCCCTAAAATAAATAAACTCCATGAAATGTTGAAGAACAAACAACAAATACTTCATTCATTCATTAAATAATGACAGTTGACAGCTATTAATAAAACGTTTCTTGGCTTGCGTTCATTCATTCCATTCGGTCGCGCCAAGGAAAAGAAAGGTGTTTGGTGCCGGTTGATGGGCACCATAAAACATCTTGTATCAGTGACTTCTGTAGAGATTCTACGAAAATATAACTCGCACTAAGTTTGATAACGAAGTTTATTTATAAGCTTAGACACAGATACATTTTTACTTGCACAATTATTTATAATTGGCGGGCGAGTTTTATAGTACGAAGTGTCATCTAGCGGCAGCCTCACCAGACCGTTTTTTATGTTGGTAAGCGAAAGCAGTGTTGCCAACCACACGATGACATTTCGCTACACCACCCCCCCACGGAGTAAAAAGGAGAATAAAATTATAAGTATTTAGGTACATCTAAATTACAATTATGTTTAACAATAATAATGTAAAGGAGTAGTGTTCATACAAATAAAATAAGTGTACTTAAAAAAAAAACAAAATGTTAACCTACTTACACATCACAACTCGTGAGAAAAAAGAAAACCAAAGGAAAAACAACACATTTAAACTATGTTACATACATTTGAAAATAAGATATCCTTTGTTTTTATGAATTTGAATTTACTACAAAATTATAATAAAAGCTTATTTACAAATCTAAAATAGTCTTAAATCTAACCTTTCGACCAGATCGAGTGGTTATGGGTTGCTGGGGCAATGTATCTACAGGGCTAGGAGGTTGCATAGATACTGAAGGTTTATTAGGGATAGGGGTGGTGGGTTTAGGAAGGCTAGAGTTAAAATCGGATGCAATATACGCAGGCTTAGTACGATCGATGCTAACTTCTTGTTCTTTGCCAGATACGTCAATGGTAATGGTTTTGTTATTCCGTTTTAATACCTTAAAGGGTCCAGTGTATGGCGGTTGAAGAGATCGACGTACTGTGTCATCCCGTAGAAAAATATGAGTAGATTTTTCTAAATCTTTGAAAACAAAAGTCCTAGGATTTGAGTGTCGAGTCGCGGGAGTGGGACGTATTGCTGCCATGATTGACCGCAGACTAGCGATAAACTCCTCTGAGGTTTCCTTAGATGAGCAATCGGAAATCAAGAGTTCTCCTGGAAGACGCAATGGTTCTCCATACACAAGCTCAGCTGAAGAACATTCTAAATCTTCCTTGAGAGCCGAACGTATCCCTAATAGAACCAAAGGCAGGGCACGATACCAAGATTCTTGGTGGCACATAAGAGCTGCTTTTAACTGTCGATGAAGTCGTTCCACCATACCATTCGCTTGGGGATGATAGCTGGTGGTTCTTATGCGTTTAGTGGCAGTTATAGACATCAGTTTGCTGAAAAGCGCCGATTCGAACTGCCGGCCTTGGTCTGTGGTGATGGTTTCCGGTACGCCAAATCGAGCAATCCACCCGTGGATGAGCCGTTCAGACACTTCTTCAGCAGTGATACCGAACATTGGAAAAACCTCAGGCCAACGTGAAAATCTATCTATTGCTGTGAGGCAGTAAGAATATCCATTAGAAACTGGCATAGGCCCTATAATATCAATATGGATGTGTCGAAACCTTGCCGTTGGCGTGGAAAACGATTCCAGGGGAGAGAAAACATGGCGGGTAACTTTGCATTTTTGACATGCCAGGCATTCTCTTGACCATTGCCGACAGTCTTTGTTCATCCCAGGCCATACGTAACGTTCCGAAACCAGCCGTGCGGTAGCAGAAGTACCCGGATGACTGAGGTTGTGGAGGTGGTTAAAAGTTGCTCGACGAAATGAAGATGTCAGGAAAGGTCGGGGTTTGCCAGTAGACATGTCACAATAAATTTTAGTGTTGGTTCCTGGAACTGCTACTTTAGATAATTTCAGGCTCGTTCCACTTTGAAGTAAATTAGCTAGCTCAGCATCGGATTCTTGGGATTTTTCTAAAGATTCAAAATCCTGCCCTAGAGCAATGGCGTCAACACGGGATAAAGCATCCGCTACCACATTATCCTGACCCTTGACATATTGAATATCGGTAGTAAACTGAGCTATAAAAGATAACTGGTTTAATTGTGGAGGCGGAAGTTTTTCTCGGCGTTGAGTGAAGGCAAAGAGCAAAGGTTTGTGATCCGTATACACTGTTGCATGTTGGACTTCTAGAATATGTCGAAAATGTTGTACACTTTCGTNTGGGACTGCTACTTTAGATAATTTCAGGCTCGATCCACTTTGAAGTAAATTAGCTAGCTCAGCATCGGATTCTTGGGATTTTTCTAAAGATTCAAAATCCTGCCCTAGCGCAATGGCGTCAACACGGGATAAAGCATCCGCTACCACATTATCCTGACCCTTGACATATTGAATATCAGTAGTAAACTGAGCTATAAAAGATAATTGGTTTAATTGTGGAGGCGGAAGTTTTTCTCGGCGTTGAGTGAAGGCATAGAGCAAAGGTTTGTGATCCGTATACACTGTTGCATGCTGAACTTCTAGAATATGTCGAAAATGTTGAACACTTTCGTATACCGCTAGGAGCTCTCTATAGTAAGCTGGTAATGCAGCCTGTTTGGGAGTCAGTTTTTTGCTGAAGAAGGCTAAAGGTTGCCATTCTCTATTGACCTTTTGTTGAAGACAGGCACCAACGTGGGAGCTTGAAGCATCTGTAAAAAGGCCCAATGATGCCTCTTGATGGGGATGGGCTAAAAGAGCGACAGAAGACAAACTTTTTTTACACGCTTCAAAATGTTGTAACAATTCCGATGACCATATAAATGGCTTCGCACCTTTTCCACCAATAGCTGTCAGCGCATCAATAAGGGGTGCTTGATGCTGGGCTGCATTGGGCAAAAATCTTCGGTAAAAATTAATCATCCCTAGAAACCGTCGCAGGCCCTGCACCGTCTTTGGAGGTGGAAAATCAACGAGGTCCTTGATACGGTTCTCTGGGGGAAGAGTACCCTCTGCATTAATTGTGTAGCCCAAGAAAGTAACTTGCTTCTTTCCCAAAACACATTTTGTTGGATTTATCACCATCCCATAATCATGAAGCCTTTGAAAAAGTATTCTGAGATGTTCTTTGTGTTCCGACATGCTCTTTGAAAAGATGAGAATGTCATCAACATATGCAAAACAAAAGTTCAAACCACGCACCACCTCATCTACGAACCTTTGGAAGGTTTGTGCCGCATTCCTAAGTCCAAAGCTCATGAGAGGGAACTCGTAAAGGCCAAATGGAGTTGCAATAGCTGTTTTGCACACGTCGTCTGGGTGGACAGGAATCTGATGATAAGCTTTCGCTAAATCCACGGTACTAAAAATAGTTGATCCAGCCAAATTATGGCTGAAATCCCCTATGTGCTTTACGGGATAAGAATCAGGAATGGTGCGCGCATTTAGGGCGCGATAATCCCCACACGGACGCCATGATGAGTCCTTTTTGGGTGCCAAATGCAATGGTGAGGCCCAAGGACTATTAGAAGGGCGTGCAATTCCACACTTAACCATTTCTTCAAATTCTTTCTTAGCAACTAAAAGTTTCTGAGGAGCTAAACGTCGGGGACGACAGCTAACCGGAGGACCTTCGGTTGTCAAAATATGGTGGNCACCGATAGCTGTCAGCGCATCAATAAGGGGTGCTTGATGCTGGGCTGCGTTAGGTAAAAATCTTCGATAAAAATTAATCATCCCTAGAAACCGTCGCAAGCCTTGCACCGTCTTTGGAGGTGGAAAATCAACGAGGTCTTTGATACGGTTCTCTGGGGGAAGAGTACCCTCTGCATTTATTGTGTAGCCCAAGAAAGTAACTTGCTTCTTTCCCAAAACACATTTTGTTGGATTTATCACCATCCCATAATCATGAAGCCTCTGAAAAAGTATTCTAAGATGTTCCTTGTGCTCCGACATACTCTTTGAAAAGATTAGAATGTCATCAACATACGCAAAACAAAAGTTCAAACCACGCACAACCTCATCAACGAACCTTTGGAAGGTTTGTGCCGCGTTCCTAAGTCCAAAACTCATGAGAGGGAACTCGTACAGGCCAAATGGAGTTGCAATGGCTGTTTTGCACACGTCGTCTGGGTGGACAGGAATTTGATGATATGCCTTTGCTAAATCCACTGTACTAAAAATAGTTGATCCAGCCAAATTATGGCTGAAATCCCCTATGTGCTTTACGGGATAAGAGTCAGGAATAGTGCGAGCATTTAGGGCGCGATAATCCCCACACGGGCGCCATGATGAGTCCTTTTTGGGTGCCAAATGCAATGGTGAGGCCCAGGGACTATTAGAAGGGCGTGCAATTCCACACTTAACCATTTCTTCAAATTCTTTCTTTGCAACTAAAAGTTTCTGAGGAGCTAGACGACGGGGACGACAGCTGACCGGAGGACCTTCGGTTGTCAAAATATGGTGTACCGTGTTGTGTTTTACCTGTGTTGGGAGACCTGGAGGACGAGTGAGGTCTGGAAATTCCCGTAAGAGATCCGCGAAAGGAGAGTCGTTTTGAAAAATAGCTTTGACACTTTGCTGATGATGAGACGAGACGCTTGCTGGCGATGTCAGCCCTGTACTACCGTCTCTCAGAAGTTTATGTCGACAATCAGGTAAAAGGTTATAATAAGCTAAGAAATCAGATCCCACGATTGCCATATCTACATCTGCAATAACGAAATTCCACTTAAAATCACGTCTTAGTCCGAAATTGAGAATTAACGTGCGACAACCATAAGTATTAATTGAAGAGCCATTAGCTGCACTTAGCTGAAACCCTGTGGGTTTGTGGTGAATCTTCAAGAATTTTTTTGGAAATATACACAGATCAGATCCTGTATCGAGCAAAAACTGTACCTTGCTATTTTTATCCGTGATGAAAAGACGGCGACTAGTATAACTGCAATCAGATGTCGCCATCACTGATTGCCGTCTTGATTTCCCGAAGAGGTCCAGGAACACGGTTCTATACATTTCTTAGCCTTCGGTCCGAAACGGTAATGATACCAACAGAAAGGCCGTGCTCTAGATGAAGATGATGCTCTAGAACCCGAGTTCGAGCGAGATCGCGAGGAGTCTCTTCTTGACTTATGCTGCGTAGAAAGCGCCGCTACCTGACTAGTAAGAGTTTGCAGTTGAGAGGTAATTTCGGCTAAATCAAAAGCTTGTGAAGGCATTTTTACGGCACTTACAGTGATTGGGGACACTTCAATGATTTTATCTGCAATTTCTGCAATTTTGTCCAGGGGCAATTCAGCTTGGGTGGCTAAAATGGCTTGAATATTGAAAGGTAAACGATGTAACCAAAGTTCTCGCAAAATTGTATCATCTGAAAGAGTTTTACCTGCCAGAGATCTCAGATGACGAAGGAACTGTGTGGGCTTGCGGTCTCCTATTTCCTCCCCCGAAATGAGTTGCCTAACCCGCTGAGCTTCCGAAATTGAAAACCGACTTATCATTTCTCTCTTGATCCAATCATAACGCTGGCCTTTAGGTGGAGGGTTAGTGACGAGGTCTTCAACCTCATTGGCTAGTCTGGAGTCAATCTGGGCTACAACATAATTATATTTAGTCTCATCGGCAGAAATCTGAGATAAGGCAAATTGTGCCTCTATATGAGCAAACCAAGCTGCGGGACGGTCTACCCAAAATGGGGCCAATTTTGGGCTGATTGCCAATGATTTGGGGACATCGCTTACTTGCGGTGGATCTGCAGATGGTTGCGCGGAAAGCCTATTTTGTAAATCCGCATTTTGTTGCAGNGCGACAGAAGACAAACTTTTTTTACACGCTTCAAAATGTTGTAACAATTCCGATGACCATATAAATGGCTTCGCACCTTTTCCACCAATAGCTGTCAGTGCATCAATAAGGGGTGCTTGATGCTGGGCTGCGTTAGGTAAAAATCTTCGATAAAAATTAATCATCCCTAGAAACCGTCGCAAGCCTTGCACCGTCTTTGGAGGTGGAAAATCAACGAGGTCTTTGATACGGTTCTCTGGGGGAAGAGTACCCTCTGCATTTATTGTATAGCCCAAGAAAGTAATGTGGGAATATGATGATCAACCACAATAAGGAGCTAGATGTTAGTGCTTCCTTCCGAGCGGGTGTTATGCTCGGGGACCAAGGTCCGATTTACACCATCTTGGTTTGTCTATATATACTTTGGCAGGATCTAAAACTCCGTCACCGCGATGCAGGTCTGTATGAGCGGCGGAGTGTGCCATAGTGAAGTAGTGATAGCGCCATCTGTTGGTCACTAGTTTGTAGTGGCGTCGCCACACCACTCCCCCCGGAAGAACCGGAGGTGGATGACGTCAGGATGAGCTCAGCAGTCTGTGCGTGATGAGCTTACAAGTGCCAGTGTGCTCAAGTCTGCGGTGAGTCGAGACGAGCAGGTTGCGGTGCTCTATCCACGGTGAGTCGGGATAGTGAGCGGAGGCGTCTTCGATGGTCGGGCGTGGAGCTGGGCCAGAGCTGTACCCGTGACCAGTGAAGTGACGGTTGCTTGCTGCCGAGGAACCAGGAAGGTCGGTTGCGATCTGCGATGGTCCCTGAAGGCTGGATGCTGGCTTGTTGAAGACTGGAGCTGATGACGGAGTGGCGGAGATGGTGAGGATGGCGGAGGCTGATGCCGAAGATGGTGGTGATGGAAGGTCACGTTCCAATCACGTCGGGGTCACCAATTTGGTGCCGGTTGGTGGGCACCATAAAACATCTTGTATCAGTGACTTCTGTAGAGATTCTATGAAAATATAACTCACGCTAAGTTTGATAACGTGGTTTATTCATAAGCTTAAACACAGTACATTTTACTTGCACAATTATTTATAATTCGCGGGCGAGTCTAATAGTACGAAGTGTCATCTGGCGGCCGCCTGCCTAGCGAGTCTTCATGTTGGTAAGCCGAAGCAGTATTGCTAACCACACGATGACATTTCGCTACAAATTGAATACTTGAAATAAAATCGATAAAATTTACAGATTATTATCTATGAATATTGTCTATGACTTACAGATTTTCCAGAGATTGGACCAGTGGGTCTAGACAAAGTGCAAATTATAATCGCAAACCAGTCGAAAAGTGGTCGAAAAGCCCCTTTTTTGTATGGAGTTTTGACGGATTCGATTTTCGATTCGATCAAAAAGTGCGTTTTGTCTAGGGGGGCAGCCCCCCTAGACAAAACGCACTTTTTGATCGAAATGTCGATTTGACATTTTAACATGAAGCACAAATTTTCACCGTCCAAATATTTTGTTAAAATATTTTGTTTTCAATGTTAGATTTCATATTTGTTTCATCATGAGAATAAAGTTGGTTTCATGAGCTTGTGAAATAATGTGTATGATATTAAGAAAACGTGAGTATTATAGTGTAATTGTGTGCACAAGTGTTTGTTTACATCGATGGAAATTTCTAAAGAATTAGGGATTAGGTATTTGACTCAAGTTTTTGTTCCAACTCTGCCCTCCATTTTTATCTTTAGCTTCATGCACGGGGTGGAGAGCCTGTCTCATCTGTGGTGGAGAGTTTGACAGCTCGTTCACAGAGGCACTAGTTTTTTTAATTTCTTGGCTTTAGAGCACTAGTTAAGACAAGTTACATTTTTGATCGAATTGAAAATCGATTCCATCATAACTTCATACAATCTTTCGACAATTTTTCGATGGTTTGTGATTATAATGTACACTTTGTCTAGACCCACAGATGTGCTATTCAGTATCGCTGTAAAGTTCACGGAAATGTCGTAGGTACGTAGATGCACTTTCCATCAAAACTTATTAAAACGCAGCAAATGTACGTGAAGTGTTTGAAATAAAGTTGCTTTATGTACTTACGCAAAGGCGCAGTTGCAGTCCGCGATTCGTATACTATTAGTAGTATATTTTTTTTTTCGTTAATTATGGTAATGTTTTGTTATCGATAAAAAAATATATTATAAATCAAGTAGAGATGTACAAGATATAAGTTATGGTCATCCCTATACAGTGACGCGCGTCTGTTGACAGCTATCAAATTGATGCCTTTTTTTTAATAATTCGGCTTGGGAATTATAGTTGTTACTGCTAGCTAACGTTCATGCACTTCGAGCTGCAATCTAAATGGAGACATCTTAAGGTAAATGCCTCCTAACGTCTAAGATACTTACGTATTTGCTCTGTGTAATTGCGCTGTGTATTTAATATTTTCTTCTAAGGAATTTTTACTAGATAAGAATTTTTATAATAGGCATGAGTAAAATAACTATTACTCAACTAACTGATGCATCTTAACCGTTAAAGTATAGTTTTTAGGGGGGGGGGGGACTCTACTCGAACAAAAATTAGCACTTTAAACTTTAATAATTTGCAAATTTTAAAAGACCTATCAAACGATACCACACTCGATGGGGTAGAAGATGAAAAAAAAATCATCCCTACTTTACATGTAGGGGAGCTAACCTAAAAATGTTTTTTTCTAAATTTTATGGTACTGTTTTGTCGGCGTGATTAATATACATACTTACCTCCACAAAATTACAGCTCTCTCTCTCCAGTGCAAATAGTTTCCAAGCAAAACCTCGGAAAGACAGACAGACATATCGAAACTAAGTATAAGGGTTCCTTGTCAGGACTGCGGAACCCTAAAAAAAGGTAGGTTGGTATTAGTTTAAAGCTATTACTTACTTAAAAGGTACTTGCACGTAAATGTTTTCTATTTATTTTAAAAAATATTTTCCATTCGTTCATTCCATCTAAGATTTTATTAAGTTACTAGCGGCCGCCCGCGACTTCGTACGCGTGGATCCCGTTTTACCCCCTTCATCTATCTTACGCGGTTTAGATTTTTTCATACAAATGTTTTTTCCCGCTAACTCCCGTTCCCGTGGGAATTCCTAAGTATACTATAACCTGCCCAGGAGTATGAAGAAAAATTGTACAAAGTTTCGTTAAAATCCGTCGAGTAGTTTTTGTTTCTGAACATACAGACAGACAGACAAAAATTTTACTGATTGCATTTTTGGCATCAGTATCGATCACTAATCAGTAATCACCCCCTGATAGTTATTTTGAAAATATATTTCATGTACAGAATTGACCTCTCTACAGATTTATTATAAGTTAGATAAAAATAACATTTAAGTAACGGAGGAGCAGGCTCTCCAGTGGTGGATTTACTAGTAGCACAGTATTTATCTACTGTGCTAGTAGGCTTCGAAGATTTTAAGGATTGGCGTAAGGGTTCGGATAATTATGTAGCGTATTTTCTTTTTAGTCATGAGCATTCTCATTTTCATAATGTAAATAAATACTTGTACTTAGACCTCGAATTTGTACCTACTTATCTGAAACGAAACCTGCAAAAACTTCTATCGTTTTCAGACGCAACTACTTACCTACTTACTTACCTAGCAGCAGAAAGAAAAGTTTAAAAAAAAACTACCTAGCTACATGGTCTAAAATAAAAATATTTATTATTCGGCATGTGACGATGCACAGCATCTGGTGAGAGAGATGCGTCTACTTCCGGTGTAGTTTTTTACCTTTTTATACCTTAAATGACGTCATTTCCGCAATTATTTAATAGGAATTGATTTGACTTACTTCCGTTTGCCGCCATTTTAGTCACCTGGGGGCGAGCTTGCTCGGAGTTCTTCATAGCGTCTTTAACTTCCATCTTATACAATTTTAACGGCGGCCCCGTCAGCCCCAATCGCAAACATTACCAATCAAAATACGTTGTTAGCATCACCACAATCGAACGATAACTCTTTCTGGTACGAGTTTCTTAATAAATACCCATTTAAACTACAACTATTAGTAGACTGGGTGGCCAACCCCAACACTGAGCCAGCTTACAGCTTGAATTATTAAATTCTAATGCTTTTTGCAAATCAAGAAGCCCTCCATGTCCTTGCCATGATCACAAATTATTGTGTTCCTACTAAATTTCTTCTAAATCGGTTTTTGGTGCCGGTTGGTGGGCACCATAAAACATCTTGTATCAGTGACTTCTGTAGAGGTTCTATGAAAATATAACTCGCGCTAAGTTTGATAACGTGGTTTATTCATGAGCTTAAACACAGTACATTTTACTTGCACAATTATTTATAATTCGCGGGCGAGTCTAATAGTACGAAGTGTCATCTGGCGGCCGCCTGCCTGCGTATATTTCATCCGATTTTAACTCTAGCCTTCTTAAACCCACCACCCAGTAATGTAATAATACAGTAATGTATTTGCACTGTATCCTTGTTTCGTGGTCAGACGCGTCGGGGTCACCAATTTGGTGCCGGTTGGTGGGCACCATAAAACATCTTGTATCAGTGACTTCTGTAGAGGTTCTATGAAAATATAACTCGCGCTAAGTTTGATAACGTGGTTTATTCATGAGCTTAAACACAGTACATTTTACTTGCACAATTATTTATAATTCGCGGGCGAGTCTAATAGTACGAAGTGTCATCTGGCGGCCGCCTGCCTAGCGAGTCTTCATGTTGGTAGCGAAAGCAGTATTGCCAACCACACGATGACATTTCGCTACACCTTCAACGATTCTTGAAATAACACCATTTTATAAAATAATTAGTCACATCATCATAACGTGATCAATTTTACGATTTGGCCACGATATAAATGCATATTAGTATTAAATTTAACTTATTATTTATTAATCAATAAACTTAAATGAGAAAAATTCAATAAAAATAAAGAAAAGATACCAATTGAAATAATTACAAAATTATTTGTTTTCACCCGGTGTAAACACCCACGGGTGGAATGAAACGGGTTTTTATTGGGTTTTTACCCTCATGTGGGTTTTTACCCGGGTGGAAACCCATCTCTACTCTCTCCGTNGATGTTAGCCCTGTACTACCGTCTCTTAGAAGTTTATGTCGACAATCAGGTAAAAGGTTATAATAAGCTAAGAAATCAGATCCCACGATTGCCATATCCACATCTGCAATAACGAAATTCCACTTAAAATCACGTCTTAGTCCGAAATTGAGAATTAATGTGCGACAACCATAAGTATTAATTGAAGAGCCATTAGCTGCACTTAGCTGAAACCCTGTGGGTTTGTGGTGAATCTTCAAGAATTTTTTTGGAAATATACACAGATCAGATCCTGTATCGAGTAAAAACTGTACCTTGCTATTTTTATCCGTGATGAAAAGACGGCGACTAGTATAACTGCAATCAGATGTCGCCATCACTGATTGCCGTCTTGATTTCCCGAAGAGGACCAGGAACACGGTTCTATGCATTTTTTAGCCTTCGGTCCAAAACGATAATGATACCAACAGAAAGGCCGTGCTCTAGATGAAGATGATGCTCTAGAACCCGAGTTCGAGCGAGTTCGCGAGAAGTCCCTTCTTGACTGATGCTGGGTGGAAAGAGCGGCTACCTGACTGCTAAGAGTTTGCAGTTGAGAGGTAATTTCGGCTAAATCAAACGCTTGAGAAGGCATTTTAACAGCACTTACAGTGATTGGGGACACTTCAATGATTTTATCTGCAATTTCTGCAATTTTGTCCAGGGGCAATTCAGCTTGGGTGGCTAAAATGGCTTGTATATTGAAAGGTAAACGATGTAACCAAAGTTCTCGCAAAATTGTGTCATCTGAAAGAGTTTTACCTGCCAGAGATCTCAGATGACGAAGGAACTGCGTTGGCTTGCGGTCTCCTATTTCCTCCCCCGAAATGAGTTGCCTAACTTGCTGAGCTTCCGAAATTGAAAACCGACTTATCATTTCTCTCTTGATCCAATCATAACGCTGGCCTTTAGGTGGAGGGTTTGTGACGAGGTCTTCAACCTCATTCGCTAGTCTGGAGTCAATCTGGGCTACAACATAATTATATTTAGTCTCATCGGCAGAAATCTGAGATAAAGCAAATTGCGCCTCTATATGAGCAAACCAAGCTGCGGGACGGTCTATCCAAAATGGGGCCAATTTTGGGCTGATTGCTAATGATTTGGGGACATCGCTTACTTGCGGTGAAACTGCAGATGGTTGCGCGGAAAGCCTATTTTGTAAATCCGCATTTTGTTGCAGCAGTGCGTTATTCTGAACTAAAAGTTCTTCCAAACGATCTTGTAATACCTTAAATTCTGCCATATTTCAAACCTAGTTAGATTACTCTTAAAAATAAAATTATATAATTTATGAGAAAATAATGAAATTAATTAAAGCAAAGAAAAAAAAACTTTTTTTTGTGCAATAACAAAACGCAGAATTTTGAATAGCAAGAACAAAACTCTTTGAAAAAAATAAAAACTTTAAAAAGTTACAGACAATAGACAATGTAAACACACACACAGCTGTTCAGTTGTAGGGACAATGGCGGCAAAACAAAAACAGACCACTATGCCGTAGTGTACACATTAATGAACTACAAAAACTATTTAATACGTATGATACTACTTGCGTGTCCTTTTCACTGTATGATCCTCATAACAGAAGTCCTAAATCTTGCTTCATTACGTAGTCTGATTGATTTTAACTCTTGAAACACTGGATATGGGTTTGGTTACTTGTATTACTCGCACAGCCAAAACCCGTCCATTTCATTCAGCCGATGTTGAAGATGAATTAATCAACTTGTGGTGTTTTAATTTCGTAGCATGATGTATTTACAGTGCTGATTGCAATAGTAATTCGAAGCACTCGTTTCGTGGTCGGACGCGTCGGGGTCACCAATTTGGTGCCGGTTGATGGGCACCATAAAACATCTTGTATCAGTGACTTCTGTAGAGATTCTACGAAAATATAACTCGCACTAAGTTTGATAACGAAGTTTATTTATAAGCTTAGACACAGATACATTTTTACTTGCACAATTATTTATAATTGGCGGGCGAGTTTTATAGTACGAAGTGTCATCTAGCGGCAGCCTCACCAGACCGTTTTTTATGTTGGTAAGCGAAAGCAGTGTTGCCAACCACACGATGACATTTCGCTACAGGTGACATGGTCGTTGGACCCATGTTTTATTTATAAGCTCGATAATCTGTGGGAAGGAAAGTGTCAAGTTGGCTGAGTTGTCAAAATGTTGGCATGAGTTCCATCTGTTTTATTTTGCTGAAATCTATTTTCATAACATAAATTCCGTATAAATTGGTAATTAAGTGAGTTTCTTTGTATAATTTATGTATGAGGTTCTTGAATACATACGTACTTATAGTATTGTGCTTCTGTAGTGCTTAATATCCAAACAATCGCATTTTGTTTTTAAGGACTTAACTCCTGTCCTAGGGTATTTCGATTAGTCCGCACTTTTGGAGTTTTTGAACCTTTCCTGCCTTACTTTATCAACACAGTTTAACAATCATCCTTTATTGATATATTAAGTATGATTTTAGGAGGTGGCACTATAACAGAAAGTGATGTGATGACATAATGTGTAATTGTTATTGAGCATTGCAAAGGAACGTATCTCTTAAACTATGGATACTATGCTCGATTCGCCGGTGAAGACGAGCCCTTCGGGGGAGGCCGAGGGATATGTGGAAAGTGAGACAGATTACTCCAGCATCAGGGGCAAGGTATGACTATCATTGCACATCTACTGGAGTATTCTTAGTTTCATCTCTCTATACTTTTTCATATTTATTATTGTTTATAGTGTTTGCATTCATCAAAAACTTAGTAAGTTAACATTGTTTTATGCTGACATTTGATGTTCTCTTTGTTCTTGTTTTATTCTAGACACATTATTTTAATTTTGTATGTTAAATAAAACATGACTGTCTGTTTATGAACATTTGCACCCAGTTGCATCATGCAACAGGATTTATGGTATTTGTTATCAGTACTTACATTACTACAATAAGTGCTAATTGTGTGTGATTATAGTTTTTTTTCTATTCTAAGTATTTGGATTCTAAATTTTGTAAAAAAAAATCAATCAAATGTGATGTAATAAATAATATTAGATGCAACTGTGACACATTATGGTGTAACATAGCAATTATTAGTAATCCTTATCTTTAAAAACAAAAAGAACATCTTTTTTATTGTGCCTATATCATTTTCATTTCACCAATTATTATAATACATCAAATTAAAGTCTTCTTAAGAAGAGAAGTAGTTTACTGCAATATTCATAATATTAGACTTTAAGTGATGTAAAATTAAGGGCTATTGCATAACTTGCAGATGATCCTGGTCAGCCCCACTGCCGATGAATATGAACTATTAAGGAAACAGCTTCTGGAAAGGTTAGAAGCTGGAAATGGAGAAATTATATATGATATTGGACTAGGGGAAGGTAAATGGCTTTATCTTATAGCTTGTAATTTGTCCATTAATATTAATTTATGTTATTTATTTATTTATTAGCTGCTGCTATTGCACCACTCAAAAGAATTAGTAGATCAATAGCATTAAGTGTGCAGTTATAAGTGGTTTTGCGAACCAACTACAACTTTAAATTAATATCTTTTTGGAATGGTAAAAATAAAGGTTGTTTTATTTTGTTGATACATAGTTGAATTGAAAAAAAACTTTTTAAGATAAGTTTAAAAACTTTTTATTCATTCATTCAACAACATTGTTAACTTTATCTGCTTAATGTTTTCTTGCTACACACCACTTTAATTGATAGTTGATTGCAATATTTTAAAGATAATTTGTATTATCTTATAATATTTTTATCTCTTGATAATAATTTCTTTGAAAAGACATGCTCAACTGACTCATACATTGCAGCACACAATTTTAAATAATACGTAACTGTCATGTAAAATTACAAATAACTTGATATTCAAATTCAAAACGTTTATTTGCCAAAAACACAGTAATACAGGGTGACAATATTAAATAGGATCATGTGTTTATAATATACCATAGATAGAGGATAGCCAAATAATCCAGTAATGTGGAATCCCAACTAATATTATAAATGCGAAAGTAACTCTGTCTGTCTGTCTGTCTGTTACGCTTTCCCGCTTAAACCTCGCAACCGATTTTGATGAAATTTGGCATAGAGATAGTTTGAGTCCCGGGAAAGAACATAGGATAGTTTTTATCCCGGTTTTTGAAACAGGGACGCGCGCGATAAAGTTTTTCTGTGACAGACAAAATTCCACGCGGGCGTAGCCGCGGGCGGAAAGCTAGTAAAATATATCCTAATGTAGCTGTTTAGGATTGAAATGAAAATGAAATGAAAATACTTTTATTAAATAAACATTTTACAATTACAAGATATGTGCCGCTCTCGTATAAGGTTAACCTGTGTAACGAGACTCAGGCTCCTCCTCAAAAAAATATAGACTAAATTAGTTTGAAATATGTATATAAAAAGTATGTATTTCCGTTTAGGCCGGCTTTTTGTATTTGCCGACGTAGTACATACCTTTAAGAATTCCATATCATATAGATAAGCAATGAAAATCATCGACCTGAAAGTATCGTTCGCACATATGTCTTTCCCGCCAATGTCTATTGCGTATACCTGTCTTTGCGCAAGCGTCTTTTCACGCAAAAGTCCAATCGTAAACGTCGAGTCATTTTGTCACCTTCGTTCGCGGTGGCATCTCGTTTTGCGTGAGAGAGATAGCTACATTCAAAATTTTGGATAACGTTTTCCGGAGTAACCCCGCGGAATCGATGTGTCCTGTCCACGGATTGTCATTTTGATATGTTCCCCAACTAGATGGGCGAGGGCTGACAGAAGACGAATACAGCGCTTCAGTGGCGACGCTGCAGTCGCTGGTGAGCGGCGAGCGCGTGTCGTGCGTGGAGCTGCGCCGCTGGGAGTGCGGCAGCGGGCTCACCGGCCAGTACCTGCTGCGCGCCGAGCTGGAGCACACGGACTTCATGGAGATCAGGTGGGACGGAGCTCGACTGCAGCGCGTCGGTGGCCACGCTGCAGTCGCTGGTGCCCGGCCAGTACCTGCTGCGCGCCGAGCTGGAGCACACGGACTTCATGGAGATCAGGTGGGACGGAGCTCGACTGCAGCGCGTCGGTGGCCACGCTGCAGTCGCTGGTGCCCGGCCAGTACCTGCTGCGCGCCGAGCTGGAGCACACGGACTTCATGGAGATCAGGTGGGACGGAGCTCGACTGCAGCGCGTCGGTGGCCACGCTGCAGTCGCTGGTGCCCGGCCAGTACCTGCTGCGCGCCGAGCTGGAGCACACGGACTTCATGGAGATCAGGTGGGACGGAGCTCGACTGCAGCGCGTCGGTGGCCACGCTGCAGTCGCTGGTGCCCGGCCAGTACCTGCTGCGCGCCGAGCTGGAGCACACGGACTTCATGGAGATCAGGTGGGACGGAGCTCGACTGCAGCGCGTCGGTGGCCACGCTGCAGTCGCTGGTGCCCGGCCAGTACCTGCTGCGCGCCGAGCTGGAGCACACGGACTTCATGGAGATCAGGTGGGACGGAGCTCGACTGCAGCGCGTCGGTGGCCACGCTGCAGTCGCTGGTGCCCGGCCAGTACCTGCTGCGCGCCGAGCTGGAGCACACGGACTTCATGGAGATCAGGTGGGACGGAGCTCGACTGCAGCGCGTCGGTGGCCACGCTGCAGTCGCTGGTGCCCGGCCAGTACCTGCTGCGCGCCGAGCTGGAGCACACGGACTTCATGGAGATCAGGTGGGACGGAGCTCGACTGCAGCGCGTCGGTGGCCACGCTGCAGTCGCTGGTGCCCGGCCAGTACCTGCTGCGCGCCGAGCTGGAGCACACGGACTTCATGGAGATCAGGTGGGACACAGAGGAGTCCTCTGTCGCTAAGAGGACGAGTACGCGATAAGATCGTGTGCTCGTGGTCGTACTACTGAATATACATACTATCTGATGGACGAGACAACACAGGTGCTTGCTTCTTCATCCCCTTCCCCAATAAAAGTAAGGAAAAAAAGATATGTAAGTATAATGTTCAAAATAACCCGCGACGACGGACGCATAATATGTGTCAAAATTTTAGGCTGATATTGCATTCAAAAATGCTCATGCTGACAATTACACAATGGCGCTTAATTGCATATTGATTGCGTTGTCGATAACGGTCGTGATTTTAAAATTACGATAGTAATATTGAAAATAGTTTTCCTGATTACATGCTCATGCCTAACGACGATAACTGATATGAAGCTGTTGATATACCCTTAGCCGCTTCAGTGCACATATTGCTCACGCAATCGTAAGCGTCACTATGGTATGCTCGGCTGCGCACCAAAGGCTTAAAAAGAACTGATTGATATTGCCGATAAATAAACCTACATAGCAATAAAACAAATTAATGAAGTTGTGTGCAATTAGATTAGAAAAGTAAATAGCGCGTAATTCAAGCAGAACATAAAACAGTGTAATGTTGAACACACGTTTTAAGGCAAACACCATCGGATGCGTATGCGTTAGTTTACCATGAGATAGAGACCCTTGATATGTAAATACAGGTTTCAGAATCTCACACACCAGCTCCTGTCATTACTAAGTGCAGCCCGGTCTTAGGACCCTCGCCCACGGCGACTTTTTGTCGCGCGTATCGTAAACGAGCGACAGCATCGCTACTAACGCGCGTTAGTCGCATTTGCAACGCACTACAGAAGTGTGACTGCATCGCTACAAAAAATCGCCGTGGGCGAGGGCCCTTAAGCTTTGTTCCTTATTGTTGAAAAGTTATAATTTACAATACCCCTATTGTCTATTGTTGGTAATATATTATTGGTATTGGTAAGGCATTGTTGAAAAGGTATAATTTACAATGCCTCTTCTCTCCCCACAGAGTGGCGGTGGTGGGCAACGTAGACGCGGGCAAGTCGACTCTGCTGGGTGTGTTGACGCACGGCGAGCTTGACAACGGGCGCGGGTACGCTCGCCAGCGCCTCTTCCGCCACAAGCACGAGCTCGAGAGCGGCCGCACCAGCTCCGTCGGCAACGACATCCTCGGCTTCGACAGCATGGGTGAGCTGCTTATTTTGACAGCTTTTTAGGGTTTCGTAGCCAAATGGCAAAAAACGGAACCCTTGTAGATTCGTCATGTCTGTCTGTCCGTCCGTCTGTCCGTCCGTATGTCACAGCCATTTTTTTACGTAACTATAAGAGCTATACTGTTGAAACTTGGTAAGTAGATGTATTCTGTGAACCGCATTAAGATTTTGATGCAAAAATAAAAAAATAATAATAAATATTGGGGGCTCCCCATACTTAGAACTGAAACTCAAAAATTTTTTTTTCGTCAAACACATACGTGTGGGGTATCTATGGATAGGTCTTCAAAAATGATATCGAGGTTTCTAAAATACTTTTTTTCTAAACCGAATAGTTTGCGTGACAGACGCTTCCAAAGTGGAAAAAAGTTGGTCCCCTCCCTCTAACTTCTAAAATAATAAAATGAAAAATCTAAAAAAAACATATGATGTACATTATTTTATCCACGACGAGGAAGCTCTTGGCCTGTATCTCACCTGATGGTAAGTGATGATCAAGCCGAAGGTGGGAGCGAGCTTCACCCGGAATCCTCAGCCATGGAGGAACTGCCTATCTTACCTCTAACTGCCGGAACACAACAATGCTGTTAACATTGTTATGGCGACAGACTTAAGTAAGATGATGGTAGTAGCTAGCCAGACGGACTTAGAACAAATCCTACCACCAACCAAACCGAACAGAAAAATCTGCCCCCACTGGGAATCGAACCCGGGACCTCTGCGTCTAAAGCAGGTGGTCTTACCACTAGACCACAGAGGCGGTTAACAGCTACAGCAGGTTACAGCTATGAGTTCCCAGCTATGGTTAAAAGAAAGAAAAATAGTATTCCAGCAACTTCGACCGCCATCGGCTAGGAAGCGCGGTGATCCTTCGCGGCATTGAGCTGCCACTTTACCTCACACCACCGACGATACCCCGTGCGAATCAAGTTTATTTCATCAACCAACCTGTGGACGGCGTAAATTGCAACCCCTTTTCTTATACATTAAACTTTTCTTCATGTCATCGTTGATTGAGAAAAAAATTGCAACTACACAACATATTATTCTTTAGAATAGAAGCCAGGTTCAATAGAAAAGGTCAACTGCCTGAAATCTGACTATAACTACAACTTTATGAATGCCGACCGACTGCTCTAACCGCTGAGTCGTTAAACACTGTCTCAATAGGCTAGATAACAATCGTCCCGCTTGCGTAGATTTTCTACTTAGAAGTGACGTCATACGATACAGTACTATGGTGCGTCCACACTGGGTGAACACGCTCGCGCGGCAAACTCGACATCTTGCTCACTCAAGAGCAGGGTGAGCAGGATATCGAGCTTGCCGCGCGAGCACATTCGCCCAGTGTGGACGCACCATTAGAACCCAAATTACCATTATCAATGTTGTCCAGGTAACGTGGTGAACAAGCCGGACCACGGTACGCTGGACTGGGTGAAGATCTGCGAGAAGTCGTCGAAGGTGATCACGTTCATCGACCTGGCGGGCCACGAGCGCTACCTCAAGACTACCGTTTTCGGCATGACGGGACACGCGCCTGACTTCGGGATGCTTATGGTGAGTCTGATGATTGGAAGAGCGGGATAAATAGGTGCGGTAGAGCAGGACAGACTAGGTGCTAGGAGTAGACTTAAAAAAAAGTGGCGAACAAGTCCAATCATAGCACCCTGGACTGGGGGAAGATCTGCGAGAAGTCGTCGAAGGTGATCACGTTCATCGACCTGGCGGGCCACGAGCGCTACCTCAAGACTACCGTCTTCGGCATGACGGGACACGCGCCAGATTTCGGGATGCTTATGGTGAGCCTGATGACGTGGAATACGTCGTGTGGTAAATAGGTGTTACCTGCCCTGGTAGATTGTGTATGCTCGAGGTAGATCCTAAAGAGAAATAATATGGTTATATTGCAGTTTTTGTAAATAAACCGAGCGAGACAACAGCACATTGAGCCAAAAGATCTAACTTTGTTGATCTGGCTGTTTGTTATTTTTTAGGCTGTGCCAACAGAAAGCTTTCGCGCATGAGCGCTGAGATGTGATTGATGATGATTGATGTTTATTGTTGATGTAACTAGATTTTTTTAATGACTTCACATTTGAAAATAAAATATAAATATGTGACAAAAGTTGTTCTTCCACCTTGTAGTAAACACCTAAGGCTGAGTTGCACCACTTAACTTTGACCGTAACTATAACGATAACCGGTGTTTTTTGTATGGAGTTTGTCAGATTTTTGACGTTTGTCAAAGTTTAAAGTATGATTGGTGCAACCCAGCCTAAGCGTATCGTTTAACAAGTCCGTGACAATGGAATTTTTTAAATAAAAAAAATTTGAACAAAACGAAGTAAAGATTGTTGATTAACTGATTCTGACGAGTCTCACCGTTATTTAATTTTGACTTTGCAATAGCAAAACCCGTAAATGTAAAATAAATCTATATCGTGAATCGTGTTAGATAAATGTAAAAGCTATGTAACTGTAAAGATTGATCAAACTTGTCTAGTAGTTAATGCGTGATAGAATTACAAACAGCTATTCATTTACAAACTTTCGCTTTTACTTATTTACTTACCTAACAATATTTTTAAGAAAACATGAATACCTACCTACTAGGTAAATGCAAATGTAGGTGCTGTATCGAATTCTTGTTACAAATAATTAGTGAGCTTTAGACTTAGTTTATTACTTAGTAAGTACTTNCAAATTTTATCAGTTATTTTCATTGATAATGGAGAAAACACTTATAATTTAATCATGACTATACACCATTAGTTGAATATTAAATAACTTGCAAAAAAAATTTAACCTCTAAGCAAGTAATTCCTTAGTAAAATTGTTAAAGTCTTTACCTGTTTGAGTAACATTTTCACCCGTCTTGACAAAATCCGCCATAACTGTTTTTTTAGTGTTTCCTATTGTAAATTTTAAATCTACTGTACATTGATCTCGGAGCCATCTACTTAGTAGGTAAATTTAAATCTAACTAGAGTGATTCAAAGTCAGCACCTGACAATATTATTCTTAAAGCGGGCAATCACTACCAGTGGGCAATCACTCTCTGGTTTACCCTACCTATTAGGTAAATGCAAATGTAGGTGCTCTATCGAATTCTTGTTACAAAGAATTAGTGAGCTTTAGACTTAGTTTATTACTTAGTAAGTACTTAGGTAGCTTTCTTTGGATTGACATTTTCTAATACCTGTGGGATATTCTTGAGTGGATTTGGGAAGTACTTGTCTCTCAAACTGAAGTTGGACGTAGACACTGGACCGAGTTTAAAAATAGGACCAGAGACGACTATAACTTGTAAAAGTCTTGCTTTAGACTAGGATATTATGGTCACCAACCCCTACTCTTCCCGCGGGTGTCGTAAGAGGCGACTTAGGGACTACATATCAAACAGAGAATGGGCAGCAGCGCTCTCTGAAAAACATCAATCTTTTAAACTGCGATCTCCAACCCGCCTGCCAAGCGTGGAGATTATGGCAAAACCCTCCACTATAGTGGAGGAGGCTCATAGTCCAGCAGTGGACTGTAAAGGGCTGTTGATGATTATGGCCTTANATCCTTAGTTAATATTTTCTGCTCCAAAAGCTTTCAAATAACATTTCCTACTTTTAATTATTACGAAGAGCCATCCAATTATATTTGGAAAGTCAAATTTTATAACAATGCATTTTAAGTAACGCACTCGTATTCTGTAAATTCCTTTGTTTCTATGATACAACCTTGGAATTAAGCACGTCGTGTATTCTAACGCTGCGTTATTAAATCCAGGTGGATCATAATGAGGGTTAAGCGCGAATCCTCGCCTCGCAGTGGCGCGAATTTAAGCAGCATATCTGCATAATATATTAGGACTGAGTTCCAGCAAAGAACGCGAGGCAGCTACAGTGCTAAGATGATTAGAAAGCCTGTGCAGCATAGTATGTCTTTGAACGAAAGTTCGTAGAATCTTTGCGTTGAGTGAATAATTCAGTATGGAATACTGTCGTTGAGACTTTGAGCATCCTACACATAGGTCTCTTTGTAAACAGATTCCGTTAGCGCCGTTTGTATAAAGATCTCGCTTAACTAAACCCTTTTTTGTCCAAAGCTCAGTTCGGGTCACTTGTGATACTAGGAAAACATAGTAATCCTATTTGTAGCTTAAGTATTTCCAGGCGCACTGCTTAACAATGTGAGCGCTAGTGGAATCTCAGACTAAAAGGGCTTATACAGACTGTTTAAATTGCTCAATTTGATTCTGACGTCATCATGGGTTTAAAGTAACGTTAATATTCAGAATATGTATAGGCACCAGATGAGTCATCACCGCCACGAAGAATATTTCTTGTGGGCATTATCCGAATCCTACACAACCTAGAGCAGACAAACGGACCATTACTTCGTCATCGCTCGAGGCAGGCAAGATTGTCCTATTCTAGCTTTCTGTGTATGGTACGCTATGTGTGTATAATCTTGCTATCACTTAAAACCAGCTCAGAACACAATGGCCTAGTTAGGCCTCTAAAGGACGAGTGACAAGACACGCATTAGGCAAGTACAGGATAAACCCTAAATCTACACTTAACCTAAATATACAGTTGACACAAAATGAGAATGTAATTAGTACCTACATCCTTTTTAACGTTATATTATTGGAGTAAAGTTTAAAATCCATTAAAAATAGATGTGCAAATTATAGGTATGATATTTAAATTAATGAATTCGAAGACCGATTTTAGGCGTCAACCCTCGACGCGTTAGAAGTTGCGGAGGGATTAATATTTGTCTAATTGACGAATTTGCGTAAGCAACGAGAGTGGTTCACATATACTAACTAAATATTACGTTTAGACTGAATATTCATAAACCTAACACAATTTTCAATAACTATAAGATAAGATAAGATAAATTTATTGAATAAAGACTTAGCCTAAATACAAGAAACTTAAATGGGGCTATGAAATTATTTGGTTAGTAACAATATTTTAATTAAGGTAGTATACCTAAACTAAGCAAAAATGTTTGCCTGTGTTTTAGGTATCCATACTTATTATGTAAGTTAGTGCTTATTAAACAGATATTATAAATAATTACACCAAAACAATGTTGATAAAGGTAAAGGTTGACAATTTTGTTACATAAATAAAATTTTGCTGTGTTGTCAATGTGTGTACCATCCTAGATTGCATCTCATTTGGTGTGATTGCAGTCAAATTCAGGCTTTGTTTTGCATAAAATATGTGACTGTATCATACCGTCAAACAGCCGTTTTATACCGTATCCATTCCCTCGCAGATCGGCGCGAACGCGGGCATAGTGGGCATGACGAAGGAGCACCTGGGCCTCGCGCTGGCGCTGTCGGTGCCGGTGTTCGTGGTGGTGACGAAGGTCGACATGTGCCCGCCCAACGTGCTGCAGGACAACCTCAAGCTGCTGGTGCGCGTGCTCAAGTCCTCCGGCTGCCGCAAGGTGCCCGTCATGGTCAAGAACAAGGACGACGTCATCGTCAGCGCCACCAACTTCGTGTCGCAGAGGTCAGTGCGAGCGACGCGGCTCATACTAACTTAACGAAAGTGAAGCAGGACTACCTCAAGCTGCTGGTGCGCGTGCTCAAGTCCTCCGGCTGCCGCAAGGTGCCCGTCATGGTCAAGAACAAGGACGACGTCATCGTCAGCGCCACCAACTTCGTGTCGCAGAGGTCAGTGCGAGCGACGCGGCTCATACTAACTTAACGAAAGTGAAGCAGGACTACCTTAAGCTGCTGGTGCGCGTGCTCAATTTGATACGAATGCATGTTCTTTGTCAGTCGCCGGATCCTAAGCAGCAACGTTCGGTAGCTGCTCAGACTGGCAAAGCGACGATGCCGCGATGTTCGAAAGACGATAGTGTGATAGATACCCTATGAAGATGGGAGGACCCCCCCATCTTCATCTTCTTAGATTAAGTTAGTAGGTACATACAGTTAAAGTCTGTTCGCCGAGAGTTGATAAATATTATGAAATGTCTTGCAATAGCGACTGTCGCTTAATTATCGCATTCTGTATGGCGGGCGTCGTTTGTCACAACGCGCACTGAGTACCATGGTACGAGCCACGCAGCTGTCGTCAAAGTTTGGTATTTTTAGAACATTCTTATAAATGGTAGTCCAAAATTAAATTGTAACCGAGCCGAGAATCCAGGCCAAAAAAAAGGCCAGGTCAAATAATCTACCAACTTTTTCATTATATCGACAAAAATAATTAGCGGGCTGCAATTTATAATGAGTTTAGAACCTCTGATATTTTTTTTATCAACTCTCGGCGAACAGACTTTAAGACTTTAAGTTAGGTTAAGTTAGTAGTTACATCATATGTAACCTTGTTGGTGATTATAAAATAAACAACCAGGAGATTTTCTTTGTTTTTTTTTATTATACAGAACTTGTCGTTCGCAGGCTATGCCCCATCTTCCAAGTGTCTAACGTGACGGGCGAGAACCTGGAACTTTTGACGATGTTCCTGAACCTGCTGAAGACGCGGATGCCGGCGCACGACGACAAGCCCGCCGAGTTCCAGATCGACGACACCTACTCCGTGCCGGTACGTAACTGACGCATTATTAAACCATTTTTTTCCGTCGGGATTGCTTTGCGCATACCCACTGGCCGATGGAGACGGTCAGCTGGTTATGTAGGACTGTCTCCGCCAGGACGGTAGGGCCTATCTAGTAACACCCGACGATGTTTTTCGAGGCCGTAGAAACGGAGCCGCGAACGCATTATTAAACCATACTTGACTTAACATCTTCCTATTTTCTTCTGATCAATGACATTACCCTGAAATAAATTTTGCCTTCACTGGCTGGGTTGTTACTGCTGTAGCTCTTGACTGCACTTTGGTGGGTAATACTTAAAAAACGATACTGGGTTTACACTTTCTATCAAAATTTTGATTGGTTTACCATTATCTCCGTAGCTCAATGGCCAGATAATGTAGCTCAGTAGCCAGATTAGATAGCTCAGTGGTCAAATACTTCTTTCAAGTTCCACCTGAGGCCGTCTGATTAATTTCTTTTGCACATAAGGCAACACCTTAATATAATTTATTTATAAGGAAACTATGAATGTATGGTGTATGTTTTGTTGGTTGTCCTTAAATAAATAAAAAATTTAATTCAAGTAATTATAAACTGGATCTAACCAACTTCATAACTGTACAAATTAAATTAGCAAGGACCTTTTCACATCAATTTTGTTTGTCTACAGGGTGTGGGTACAGTGGTATCAGGCACGACACTAGCGGGCGTGATCCGGCTGAACGACACGCTGCTGCTGGGCCCCGACCCGCTGGGCCGCTTCCAGCCGATCACCGTCAAGAGCATCCACCGCAAACGCATGGCCGTGCCCGAGGTGCGCGGCGGACAGACGGCTAGCTTCGCGCTCAAGAAGGCAAGTCCCAGTATACAATCATGAAACATTTTTATCGACATAATGAGGCTTGTTCGATGCGTCTTAGGCCCATCTACCTCCGGTGTGACGTGCTAATTTTATGCCAGTCTGTGCCCTGTATTACATAAGTATGTGGCAGTGGACGGAGCACACAGCTCTGTAGCCACCTAGGGCTAAAAATTTAACACACAACGCAGATAGCGGCAGCGGGCAGTATTGAAGTGCGCCGGCGATCGGTGACGTCACCGTGACCGACTCGCATAAGTCCCTGTCTCGCACTGAAGCAAAACGATGAGTACGCACTGTAGCTCGAAATAACATGTGGCTCGGTAGACAGGATGAGTTTGGTTGAGGTTGTCGGAAGCGTAGCGCAGGTCGTTGCAGAAATTCTTGGAGAAGACCTTTGATCAGAGGGCTTAAGCCTTGGGCAGACAAAACGCAGGGCAGTAGCAGCGCAGTTTGAATGCGGGCCCGCGCAAGTTGTAATACAAGCCGAACGACAAACGAGGCGGCGCTGGTGCGGGACAGAAGATTTTGACAACCGCCCGCGTTGCAACTGCTTTGAAACTGCGCTGCTTTCAGTGTTACTCAGCCGCGCTGCAACTGACCCGCACTGCTTCTGACCCGCGTTTGGTCTGTGGAAGCCTTTAGTGTGAGTTTACATCAAACGTCGTCACTAGCGCGCGCGTTAAAAAATATATGAAGAATTTAGTTCTTGAAAGTTTCCGCTAGGGGCGCTGTACAATCCGTCATACATTTAATGTCACTTTTTTACGCAGTCGACAACGTATGCGTTTTACGTAAACACACTACGCCCCCTGAAGTGAATGATATGCGGCAGTGTGCCAGCATATACGTCATCCTCCGATCAATAAAGCGTTGAACAGTTTTTATTTTGACGCACGTAACTACGTACAGTACCCGGCAATAAATATTGCATATCGACCTTTGGAAAGAGAATCGGTTAATTTCGGCTCGTAGAGCGTTATCTCTGTCGCACACTACCAATACGATTGACAAAACGTCATTGACAAAACATTATTCAATGAAATTATTGTCCGAACTCTTAGTATTTCTCTTCTACAAATACTTTAACACATTGTAAACAGCTTTTCTTTCACGACTATCAAAAGTTTTTAGCAATTTAATTCACAAAATCAATTGCACACATTTAAAATAAAGTTTGTTTACACTTTGACAAAACGTCATTGTCAGTCATTTTTCAAGTGCGACAGTGATAACGCTCTACGAAACCGAAATAAGCCGATTGTCTCTTTCTAAAGGTCGATGTGCAATATTTATCGCCGGGTATTGTAACACGTGCACGCACGTAAAACGTGTTGTGTAATGAAGTCTCCGGTTGCAGATAAAGCGGTCGCAGATCCGTAAAGGCATGGTGATGGTGTCGCCGGCGCTGAACCCGCAGGCGTGCTGGCAGTTCGAGGGCGAGATCCTCGTGCTGCACCACCCCACCACCATCTCCTCGCGCTACCAGGCCATGGGTGAGTGTGTGTGTAGTCCTACTGCTTAGTCCTACCTGGCACTGCCACGGTTTTCAAAACAAGATTAATGTCTTAATTTAGCTCTGAAGCTCCTATTTGGAACTTGTACAACTTTTGATTTGACACCTCAAATAGATAATTATATCTGGCAGAGAAATTCATTGGTCATTTTAGATAATTATACTACGAGTATACTCATATGGTAAGACTTGATTAAAATTACCCATTTGTTTGCTTACGATCGCAGAGTTGATGACGTAAATAAATTCGTCAACCCTTTATTTGTGTATTTTGCGCTTTTCAATAAATAAATGTATCCTTATCTGTATCTCTGACATAAGAAAAAATACGAGTTAAGGGTGATTAGGTGTTTGAAACAATCCCGCGTGACGTGCGTGAGCAAATTCTTACGTTAAAAATTTTCTCACGCACGTCTTCAGTAGGGTGCTAAACATTTACTGGGTTGAGTGTTGACGACGATTTCTGTTTGCAGTCCACTGCGGCAGCATCCGGCAGACGGCGTCGATCCTGTCGATGTCGCGCGACTGCCTGCGCACGGGCGACAAGGCGCTGGTCCGCTTCCGCTTCATCAAGCACCCCGAGTACCTCAGGCGAGGGCAGCGCATGGTATGTGTTGTATACACTAGAATCTCGATTATCCGGATATCCGAACTCATTCTTCACGATTTGTAATTACCGATTTGAGGTCTGGACCCATAAAAACGGAAGGCGCCGCGACCGTAACACAGTACGGACGTCGTTTAGTTCATTTTTAAAAGAAGTGGATTAATCCAATGGTCTAAAATTTAGATTTTTAGACTCTAAATGATGTATTGAAAACCCTTTCTATTGTAAAAAGTTAATTATTGTTTGATTTTACTTTGAAATCGATTATCCGGAACACCCCTGGTTTTAATTGATCCGGATAATCGGGATTCTACTGTATTACAATTACAACCCGGTCGAGTTAACTGTGCACCTGGCAGCCGTGACGTCATATCCACGCTCTGGTACGGACGGGGTATGCGGGTAAGTGAGAGGCAGTAACTCGATCGGTTTGTATATGATTCGTGATGTGTGGATGCAGATACGAGGGCGGCACTGAAAATTTCGGGAATCAAGGAAGTGAAACAACATTACTATTTAAAAATGTATTTATTGCTTTTTAAAGTATTCTCCGCGAAATTTGACACATTTTTTCCATACACG
>NW_021137845.1:411994-439510 GCF_004193835.3 Ostrinia furnacalis | reverse complement strand
GCACAGCATCAACGTTTTCTTAGGTGACTGCAGTTTTTGGACGACCTTGACGGGGATCATCACTGAGCTTGACACGTCCACGTTGAAATTCAGGAAACCAGCGATAAATTGTGGTTTTGGATGGGGCTTCATTACCAAATGCAGAAATCATCCGGTCAACACACTGTTTTTGTGTTAAACCACTTCAAAAGTCATAATAAATCATCGCTCTTGAATTTTCTCGAGTCAATTCCATTTTCTCAACGACTAAACAAGTTTGACAAGACCTTGTGATACGACCGAGAATCTTTTTTTAAATAAATAAATGGTATACGATTTTTAAAACCCTGGAGTTTGCAATTAAATAGATTTTAATATGACTGGAACAGTGGAAATATTCCATTCCCGATACTTTTAGTGCAGCCCTCGTAGAGCATATACAGGCTTCAGCTAGCTGCGAGTGACGATGTAATCTTATCGTTGATTTTAAACGATAATAATTACGTTATTTAAAATAGTTGGCTTATCGTCTAAAATCGATAAAATGATATCGCACGTCCTAGGTTCTTAGCTGGACGACATTTATGTACAAATTGTTGTATTTCATAAGTTATGGGTAATTGTTACGTCTAATGTGATGTTGTGTATACTTGCTAGAACAACTAATTAAATATCCCTATATTTAGAGATGTTATTTCAGCTATTGGAACGGTGTCAAGGAGACAAATAACATAAGAACACACTATTTGCTGAAAATGTTTGTTTAACACAAGGCCCTCTTTATTGTGCTGAATAAATATTGATTTTGTTTTGTTGGCAGGTGTTTTGTTTAACACACTGCACCGTTTGTTATGCTGAATAAAAATCATCGTCGTCGTCGTTTCAGCCGACAAAGGCCACCCCCAAGGATTTCCACGAAGACCGGTCCTGCGCCGCTCGCATCCAGGCACCACCAGATCGTCGGTCCGCTGTAAATACCGCTGAATAAATATTGAATTGTATATTATGTCGTTGTCAGGTGTTCCGCGAGGGCCGCACGAAGGCGGTGGGCAACGTGCTGCGGCCTGAGCCGCACGCCAGCAAGCCGCCGCCGCGCCGCGCCAACCACGCGCCCGCGCCGGCGCTCGACACGGTAACTATGGCAGGATTCACTAGGGATGGGCAAATGGAAAAAAAATATCGATATTTATCGTATCGATATTTTTCAAATATATCGATATATATCACCCAAGAAATATCGATATTTCGATATTTTTTGCGCAATTTGCAATTATTTATAAAAAATGACAAAATATTCGAAATTTTGAAGCAAACACACATCTGGCTGTTTTAACATTAGTTTAATTATTAAAAAAAAACAGCCTACTACATACCTACTCTTTTTCTAAATCGAAATCGGATTGGTCGAATACATGTTGTGACGCATGAGCAGACAGCAGAGCTTTAAAAATATATCGATTTTGATATCTGAAAATAAATATCGAAAATCGATATATCACGGGAAAAAATATCGCTGATTTATATCGATATTTTTTCAGAAAAATATTTTGATATATCGATATTTTTTACCCAAGCCTAGGATTCACATTCACCGGCGCGACGTCCGTTCGGCCAAAAATGCGGTGGAATGAGCGCGTCTGCGCGAGTATCCGCTGGAACACGCTCAAAGCCGACCGGTTTCCGACGCATGCTCGCTCATCCCTCCGGATTGAAATGTCAGTTAATCAGTTGTAAGCAATTATGACTCTAAGAACTTAATAAAATACTATTTTCTTTACGGCCGTGTAAGTGCGCTCCGACGCGCGCCGGTTAATAGTTGTCGTCCTTATGACTTTGAAAAGCATTCAAACATTTGTTCCCGGAGAAAGGACTAATAGTTCGTGACACCCAAAGTGGCCAAAAAGTTGATAACACAACCTTATTCCACTTTTTGGCTACTTCAGGTGTTTTAACAATTTGACGCTGGACGCTGACTGTACAGTAATGATGTTACAATAGAAAGATGAGCAGCTTAATTCACTAGCATGTGAATTTTTGCATCTTAAGTATATTATGCACCAAATAACCGTTGTTTATACGCTTAATAATTCGACCAAATGATATCTAGGAGAACTAAGGTCAGTCAAGTTGATTACATTGAATTACTATCGTAGTAATGCAGCTTTAAATATTTTACTTTGTCACACCTCGTAAGACTGTCGGTCCCTTTAAAAGAACCAAATTCTCAGTCGTTCCGTCCTGACCATTTGAAAATCAATCTAGTAGGTATGACCGAAGTTCCTTTCTAGTTACCCAAAACGTCATCATCGAATTTTGTTGAAATTTGCTGCTGCTGTTCTTTAGTTTACGATCTCAGCAAGAACATCTAAAACTCATACCCTTATCAACCCTGCAGCAAGAGAGCGACGTGACGGCGGCGGACTCGCCGTTCGAGGTGGCCAACGACAAGCGCTCGCGGCGCCCGCGCAAGCGCCACGACAAGCCGCCCGACCAGCCTGCAGCGCCACGCGTCTGAAGCCCGCTCGCCGAACACGACGCCTCACCAGTGCAGGGGACTTCTCACTTTACACCACCATATCAACCCTAAACATTACAGCAAATTATATGATTCAATAAAGTTTGACTTGCCGCCTGCATTCCGCCTAAGGACTTTCCAACAAACTTTTCGTGTTTACTTTCTATGGGTGAGCCATAAAAGCGTCTTTTGCCTATAGTGTTGTGTCGTGAGGCGTCGTCGCTAACAGTGTCACTGACTCGTATCAAGTTTCTCGATGTCTCCTTCGGAAGTACATGCAACTAGATATAGGTACAAATCTTACCTAGATCAACTAGAAGGTCCATAGCGTGGCTAGATTCTCGAAATCGAGGTTCCGACTGGAAATATCTGGGGTATAGCACACTCTGGTACAGGTTTTTACAGTCATTATGTAATCCATTACATGCATAAATTGAAGAGAACTCCATATTTTAATAGGAATATTAATGTCTAAAATTTTATACTTTCATGCACTTTACTAAAAATGTCTCCATCTGTAATAAATAAGCCTATCTTTAAGAAGTAATAGTTCCAGTATTTCCAGTATTTCCTTTATATAATGTACCTTTTAATTCAATTATGAATAACACAATATAGAAGATTCATACATACTATTCAAGATTTGCTCATTCTAAATAAAAATGGTTTACTTTTGATTTTTGTATGCTTATGTAGTAAAATGGTTGCAAAGTTCTAGTTGTGGTGATAAAGGCAATAAATATTTTTATACATGAACCAAAAATAGAAGAAAATTAAGACAAAAAATAATATTGATGTGCAAAAATAACAAAAACAGAACTTTTTATTCATAGTTGGTTGGCTTGTGATGGATATTTTGTTTAGAAATACAACCTTATTTTTGGAAAGTAATGGTTTTATTTATGTTATTATTCATATTTTTTGTTTTTCAAAATTATTATAATTAATATTAATACATGGATATTTTTTGTTTTTCAAAATTTGATTTTGATTGAAGATGACCTAACTGAAAATAGTCTCATTTTATAAAAAGCTAATGTATGACTACTACAAGCACATTGTTAGTGAGGCTAGCTGCTATTCATATCATACAGTATTTGATTATTTACAATACAATTAGAATGTGATTTTTTCTAGTTTAAGTAAGAGGATATTTTTATTGATTTGTTCAAGAGTGACAAAAAATTAAACTAGCTCGAATTATTGCTGACTTCTTATTTATTATCCCATATGACCAATATTTCAATTTGTAACTAGCTAAACTAAATGACTAAAATGTTGTCTCATTTTTTTATTTGCTTCTTTGCATCGGCAATCCCTTCTTTTATGTTTTCACTGAATTTTCTCAAGAATGACAAGAATCTGTTGACTTCCTGTGGGTCCATTTCGGATAGTTTCTCCTTGCCTCTATAAAATATAGAGACTGCTAGTTGGGCTGCTCTTCTTACGGGGTAGGACTCGGCGATCCGCTGGACCAGATGCTCATTGTTTGCTAGATATTTGAGCAAAGCACGGAGCGGCATGTTGACTGGTATCACTTGAATGACGTTTCAAATGAGCACATATTACGGTACTTCTGCAACAATTCACGCTTCAGCCTCAGCTGGGTCCGGAGGATTTCAAACTGTTTTAATTGATCCTGTTTATTGTATTCTATACCAGGTAATCGCTTGATCTGAAAGACAAATTTAACCAATATCACTTTCTGCTATACTGCTGTATTGTTCCAGCCACAAAATGTAAAGCAATAAATTTTAATGTAACATGGGGAGATACGTAGTATGTAATGCGTTACCTGTGAGCGTGCTACGTCAAACTTCTTCTGCAGTTCTAGGACCTTTTGACTGCAATCCTGCGACTCGCGATTCTTGGCAGAGTTGTCGTGAAAGTCTCGTTCTACACTGAAAATATAAATTTGTTAGTAACTCTCTAATACATACAAACAAGGTGACTGTCTATAAATAGATGAATGCAATACCTTCGAATAATTTCATAAACAATTGGCAAAAAATCTACGTCTACTTCTTGCACAGTCAGAGGACTAAAATTGTTTTGATCTGAATGGTCTGTGTTATTTTCCATCTTATGAGTCGAATTATACACAAAATATAACACAAATCACTTGCCTAAATATGAAATCGTCTATGAAAAATGAAAGAAAGAAACGGTGAAGAGAAAAAGAAACGAGTCCAAAATATTTGACACTGACAGCAAATCACAGCAGCAAATTATGATGACACTGACTTATCACAATGTCCAAATATTTTATAATTTCATCAAAGATTTATGAGTAACTATGTAAGACGAGTCTTCTTCCCCCAGCGCGTGTTTTGCTCTACACATGCATGGCTCTACACACGCATGACACGCACTGCTGTAGTCTCAAAACTTGTATAGGTCGCCCAACGAAAGTTGAGGTGAAGCAATGGTGAGGGTGAAGCGAACATCTTTATTAAAGGAGGATTAAATTGGCTAGCAGATGTAATGTAAACTCGTGTTTAAAACACGGAATAATATAATATAATAAATTGGCTAGCAGTGCAAGTTGTCACAGTGCGACATGACAAGCAAATGTAATATTGATTGCCTCAACTCTTGCTGCACGACCTATAAAAGTTATATCTCCAATGCAATGGAATCGTAGACAGAGAATACTAATGGAATGAAGTTACGATTTTCCTTTGAGCTATACTTTAAAAAAAATGAGGACTACAGATTATGTGCGAAAACGTCAAACTTGACATTGACAGCTTGAAATTATAAAAATGTTGTTGATCGACTAAATGTGTTTTTACAGCATTTTAATTAGATAAATCTATAAAAATGGATGAAGTTGCAAAATTAGAACATCTTTCTTTGGTATCTAAAATATGCACGGAGTTAGATAACCATTTAGGGCTAAATGACAAAGATTTAGGTAAGAATTTTTACATGTGAAATCGTACACTATTATTGCTCAAAAATCCCCTAAAACGTTTTTATCCTATGATTTGCATAAAAACGTTTTAGGGGATATCAATAAATAATAAATATTTAATATTGCTAGCTTAAATAGACCAATTATCCTATTCAAAATATCTCAATTTCTTCCTTATTTTATAAATTTATTTTAATACCATTTTATTTTTTTCAGCTGAATTCATCATTGATTTAGCAGACAAAAATCCTACATTTGATGGATTCAAGAAAGTTCTTATTGAAAATGGAGCAGAGTTTTCAGATTCTTTCATGACAAACTTGCTTCGAATTATACAGCACATGAAACCTGCCAAGACTGATGCACAAAAAACGGAAACAGAATCAAGCAAACACAATCCTTTAGCTACGAAATTTCCTGGTCTCGCGATTCCTAATGAAAAACCTCCTGTTTTCTCTTCTGATGATGAAGAAAGTGAGGATGAGAAGAAAAATAAGAGGATAACATCTAAAGACATATTCAAGGATGAAACTAAACCTAAAAGTGATAACGTAATTGACCAGGCGATGGCTGAACTAGAAGCTTTGGCTCCTTCTTACTCTGGACCAAAAGTAGAATCAAAATCAGAAGACAAAAAGAAATCGGAGTCGAGTGATACAAAAGAGACAAAGGATAGTAGAGTAAAAAAGAGAGAAAAATCAAGAGATAGAAGTAGACGCAGTAGAAGTAAAGACAAGAGAAGTCGTAGTAGAGACCGCCGGACTAGAAGCAGAGATAGAGACAGGAAGCGGAGGTCGCGGAGCAGACAACGTCACAGATCTCGATCTAGAGATAGGCACAGGTCCAGGTCGAGAAACAGGCACAGGTCAAGATCTAAGGACAGGCAGAGGTCGAGGTCCAAGGACAGGCATAGGAGGTCCAGGTCAAGGGACAGGCACAGGAGGTCTAGGTCCAGAGGGAAGAGGTCTCATTCAAGGGATAGAGAAGACAGGGGTAGATATGGGGATCAAGGGAAGAAACCTAGAAAGAGGAGTCCTGAGGTTGAAATAAGTGATGATCCAGAACCTGGCAAGGTAATTTTTAAATTAATAAATCCAGTATATGTAAAGTATATGTCATGCATATAAGTAGTTTTATTAGGCAGTGGTTGACAATGATATTATCAAATGGTCATTAAAATAACATTAGAAGATAGTTTAATTTGACTTCAATAGCATATAAAATGCTATCTATACATTGTAGTGTAGGAGAAGAAACTTCACACTTAATGAGTACTTGATAATTTTTAATTAGTGTAGTAAATAAGTTTGTCTTGACACAAAATGTTTATCTTCCAGATCTACAATGGGCGGGTGGCGAACATAGTTCCGTTTGGCTGTTTTGTCCAAATAGAGGGGGTGAGGAAGAGGTGGGAGGGGCTGGTGCACATATCACAGCTGCGCTCCGAGGGCCGGGTCACTAATGTCTCAGACGTAGTCAATAGGGGCGACAAAGTCAAGGTATTATACCATTGAATATAACATTAATATAATTATTGTTATAATGTTAGTCAAAGAGTAACTTTTTCATCTACCAAGAGCAATATCATCTATTGATATTATTATAATAATAAAATCTATTCTTGTACATTTTAAAACATACAGTACATTGTATTTTTTTGTTTCAGATTAAAGTTTTGTCAATGACTGGACAAAAGGTCTCTCTGACTATGAAGGATGTTTGCCAAGAAACTGGAAAAGACCTGAACCCTACATCACATGCCCATTTGGAGGTAAGCATTAGTCAGGGTTTCATAGTCTGGTTTATTGTAATTAGGACTACACATGATTCAATCTCATAGATTCTGTCCCCAAATTATATTCACCAATCAAAAGCCTCAATCTGTGCTTGTGATTGAATCAAGTTTTGAGCTTATTTCTTTAATTATATAACATGCCTTGCATTTATGTCCATAGGAATAGGAATTTTCAAAGTAACACATTTGGGCTCTTTTGATTAGCCTTTATTCTGTTTTATTTTACACTAACGTGACTCACAGCCAGTCCCAACCAGCTCACGTGTGCATCTGGGGGCACGGCATTGCCCCCACCAAGTCGAGCAGAAAAGCGGCACGGCCGTACCATCCTTTTCTCGAAGCAATTCAGGCCATTTTCGACCGCCTGTAACTTCGTTGTGGATAAAACTAGAAGGCTGAATTTTCATTAGCTATGCAGGCATTGTAAAGACACGGTATATTTAAAATTTCATTCAATTTGAACCAGTAGTTTAAGAATTATAACGGGTCAAAGTTACTTAATTTTGTCACTCACTGACTGACTCACTGACTCACTGACTCACTCACTGACTCACCGATCATCAAAACTCTAAGGCACTTCTAGCAGACCTAGAAGCTTCAAATTTGGAATATAAGTAGTGTTTGGTGTATGAATCAAGGAAAAACTAAAATATTTGGGGGCACGGTAGTGCAACCGCCAAGTCGAGTAAAATTTTTCAATTTCGGTCCAGTTTTCTAGATACATAACTGCTGTCTACAAAATACAAAAAGAAATGAGATCCCATCAAAAACAATACTTGTCAAAAAAACCAAGTCTCGCAACTCAGTTGTTCTACGGTAAAAAGTTGTGAGATCCATGTAATACCAAGTCCAGGCCAGGAAATCTTTAACGTTTTACATAAATATATTGACTTGGCCATCGCATGAAAACACGTGTGTGTAAATTAAATTATTTAGTGCGATGGCCAAGTCAATAATTTATGTAAAACGTTAAAGATTTCCTGGCCTGGACTTGGTATTACATGGATCTCACAACTTTTTACCGTAGAACAACTGAGTTGCGAGACTTGGTTTTTTTGACAAGTATTGTTTTTGATGGGATTCCTTTATTTACTAGCTAATGTGTCTCCGGCTCTCAGCTCGCACAAGTCGTGCTGCTGGCAAAAAGCTCACTTACGCGTTGAAAAAACGCTGGAGCCTAAGACTTCTTCTAAATTAGCATTTTTTAATTTAATTTTATACTATGTAGTACGTCGATACTGTCATCAATATTTTCGAAACTTAACACTTGTCTAAAGTGGCAACACTGGGAGTTGTGCAGTTAAACGTTGTTCACCTCTTTTTTTTTCTTGGCTTTTGCGGTTTGCGTTTAGCCACGGGTTTAACCACAACGGTTGTTCTCCTCTTAAATCGTGGAATCGCGGTTTTTGTTGCCATATATCGTAAAAACATAAAATTTATTTATTTTTAAATCAGAGTAGTTTTTTGAAATAGTTTATATTTACATAAATTGGAGATTGATAGCGTGAGTGGCGGTGGAGTTGTTGGTATGGTCATACATTACAGCTGGACGTTAAGAGCTTATCTCGGCCCAGCGCTGGGTAACTGTTGAAACTGTAAGTATTCGAGGCTAAGCGGCATCTCTGGAAGACCCTGGTAAGCCCGATCGCGATAGTTTCACCATTTCATCACGAAAACAATCGCCTTTCTTTCATCAAACACAGTTCACTTCACTATTATTGAGCCTTTTCACTAGTGTCGTTTCAACAAAAAAGATTTACATTTTAATAACACAAATATGTATTAGGGTGGTCCTTATTTTTCGACTTTTGAATTATCCCCGGGGCACTTTCTCATTCGATTATATACCTCTAAATATGAAATTAGCTTTTTTGTTTTTTTTTTGGTTAAGATTTAGAGGTCGCTACCAGCAGTCAAAATATTTACAAAAGCTTTGAAGATCTTAAATCATGGTTTCATAAATGTTTTATTTAAGTGTTTATATCACATTTTACGTGCAAATGAACATCGCATAGATAGAATAGACAATCGCTTCTTGTCCCCATCTCCCCTCAACCCCTCTTCTGTACCGACCATGGTACCGACGCGTCGAGATACTAACAAGTAAACCCTTATATCTTAAAAATAATTGATTCAAATATGTACATTGTACATAATATCTTATTTCATAGCAACAACAATAATTTTGTAATATTTTTATTTGGCTTTGGCTTTAAAAATAAATGAATCTAACAAATGCAGATTTTGTTTTTACTTAAAATTCAAACCTTGGTAGCGACCCCTAAATGTCTTTTAAAAATTAAAAAAAAAATAATGAAAGACTTTCATATGGTATATATTCAAATTACGTGGTGCCCCGCAAAATATAAGAAAAAAATTTTTTTTCGTAGGAATAAGGACCACCCTAATATGTATGTATACTTTACTTACGAAAAGGAGTCCACGGTAAATCAGCTCATCCTCGTCCTTATTAAAACATATCATTTTTATGCAAACTATCTACTTAATTTTTGTATACAGGCAGTTGTGACTACTGATAGATGCCTGCACCTCCACTATCACTGTCACCATCATCTTCAATCATTTTTCTTTTTGTGGTAATGGAATTGGTTAAAATTTTGAGCAGAAAATTTTTCTTTTTTCTTTTCTGGGACTTCATTTCACACTAACCACTTGATGGCTCAGGTAATGCTTATGCGGGTTGTTTTTGGAGATAGTGCAAAGCTTAAGCCTCTTAGATTTACGTTTACGTTATACACATTACAAAGTTGAAATGTGTTTACCTGTGGTACACCTCAGGCACGGATCCATGGGCGTGTGCACAACCTTTTCATATTTTCACAGTCTTTTGAGATTCCCATTAGCCAGGATCTACAGCTAAAACTCCAATAAAAACCCAACCAATGAATTCCAAGTTTGTCCCAGGGGTAAGTTGAACAATCATTGGACCCGCAAAGAAATTAATCAGACGAACATAGGAGGATCCGCGCCTGCAGGGCCTATGTATTACTTTTTTTCTATGCTGCAGGGCTACTACGAAACCCTGTTTAGTTACGTAGTTTCAGGTCTATCTGTCAACGTCGCTCATACTGGCATCTCGCTTTGCGTGAGAGGGATGGCAACATTTGAAACTTCGGATAACGTTTTTCGGAGTAACTCCGCTGGTATACCCTGTGTGTTTCGTATTTATAACATTTGGACATGTCTCTGCAGGCGGAGCGCGAAGGGCGCAACCCGGACCGGCCGGCGCCCGCCGCGACTGTACTGGCGGGGCTGCAGGGCGCGCTCGAGCCCGACGAAGACTCCAGCCGCAAGCGCGTCACCAGGATCTCCAGCCCCGAGCGCTGGGAGATCAAGCAGGTCAGTGCACTACATTACATGGTCATAGAGCATTGGTCCCCAAACATATTTGAGACGCATCCCCTTTCGACCATACAAAAATTCCGCGCCCTTCCTCCAGTCAAGATTTATTGGTCGTATCGAGCAGTCTGGAATGCATTCTCTCAGCGGTCGCAGGTTTTATACATGGCCCGCGCCCCCCTTTAAAGGTCTTTGCGCTTCTCCAGGGGGGCGCGCCCCCCACTTTGGGAACCAATGTCATAGAGTCTTTTACTTCAAGTCCCACAGTTCCTATCAGTTTACTCATAGATGCCAACTTACGAAAAACCCGCGAGAGGATCGCTATTTGCTTACATGATAGCCAACATTTATAAAAGCTTTCGAACTTCAACGACTATTTCTATGGTGAATTAATGTAATTCAAACCATATGCATTCTGATTATTCTTTTACTCTTCCTTAGTAACTTCAAGCAATCTGGATAGTCTTTCGTCTGATCACAGATAGCATTTCAGAAAAAAATATAATTATGTAACTTAATCTTTATCTCCATAGATGATATCATCGGGAGTCATAGACAAGAGCGAGTTGCCAGACTTCGACGAGGAGACCGGCCTCCTCCCAAAAGACGAGGACGGCGAGGCTGACATCGAGATCGAATTAGTTGAGGACGAGCCACCCTTCTTGCAAGGCCACGGTCGCGCTCTACACGAATTATCCCCTGTCAGGATCGTAAAGAACCCTGATGGGTCCCTAGCGCAAGCGGCCATGATGCAGTCGGCGTTGGCGAAAGAGAGAAGAGAGCAGAAGATGATTCAGAGGGAGCAAGAGATGGAGAGTCTGCCGACTGGGTTGAATAAGAACTGGATCGATCCGCTTCCCGAAGCTGATGGCAGGGCGTTAGCGGCCAATATGAGAGGGACTGGAATCACGCCTCAAGACTTGCCCGAATGGAAGAAGCACGTGATTGGTGGTAAAAAGTCGTCTTTTGGCAAGAAGACGAATCTCTCGCTGTTGGAGCAGAGGCAGTCGCTGCCTATTTACAAGCTAAGGGATGAACTCACAAAGGTAAATTGATTTGCATAAATAATATTCTACATTGAATCTCTGATATGTTCCGCAATTTAGCTAAATCTATATCTATAAAAGCGAAAGGTCACTGACTGATTGACTGACTGACTCATTCACTCATTACTAAATCTCAGAAACTACAAGTGCTAGGAGTCAGAATTGCATGGGGGTTCCTTTTAAAACGTAGGTGCTCACTAAGATGGGATTTTGCAAAATTCAACCCCTAAGGGGATAAAACGGGGGTTGGAAGTTTATATGAAAGTGCTATGTTTTCACGCGTAGAAGTCGCGGGCGACCGCTATTTGCTATAGCGTGGATTCGACCAAACAAGGGTAAATATTTATCTCAGAATAAATCATCAGTTTTGACATATTTCCCATACTGAAACTGTCAATGTGCCAGTTATACCAGGAGTTATTCTCGGATAAAAATTTGGTCGAATCGGGTCTTATACGATAGATACGCGAACCCCTGAACTAAACAAACTATTTATTATCAGGCCGTAGCAGACAACCAGATCCTGATCGTCATCGGCGAGACGGGCTCGGGAAAGACAACTCAAATCACGCAGTACCTCGCCGAGTGCGGGCTCACAGCGCGCGGGAAGGTGGCGTGCACACAGCCTCGCCGTGTGGCCGCCATGTCGGTTGCCAAGCGCGTGGCCGAAGAGTTCGGCTGCCGGCTCGGCCAGGAGGTCGGCTACACCATCCGCTTCGAGGACTGCACCAGCCCCGAGACTGTCATCAAGTGAGTGCTCAGCAGGAACAGGAGTGGCCGCCATGTGTTGCCAAGCGCGTTGCCGAAGAGTTCGGCTGCCTCGGCCAGGAGGTCGGCTACACCATCCGCTTCGAGGACTGCACCAGCCCCGAGACTGTCATCAAGTGAGTTCGTTCGTTCGTTCGTTTCAGCCAAATGACGTCCACTGCTGGACAAAGGCCTCCCCCAAGGTTTTCCACAATGAACGGTCCTGCGCTGCCCGCATCCAGTGAGTAATTAGTTGAAATAGGAATACTGAGCAAAATTACAAATTTTTGACACCATTCATAGCAACTTACTATTAGAGGTCGGTCGATCTATTCTCATAAATAAAACACTGGATACTCATCTTGTACATTATATTGCCTTAATTTAGATACAATTCATCACTTAGCACAAAAGCGCGCGGAGTCGTCTCCGCGCGTCCCTCTATTCTGACATTTGATTCTCGTGTGTCATTGACATAACGTCAATGTCACTATGACAGCAGCTCATTGGCTATAACGATACCGCTATTTTAACGTTTTATATTTTTCACAATTAACATTACATTCATTAATTTCACTTTTGTAGATCCCTTTTTTGACCCGGTCACAATGCCTGATCCTTAAGATCGTCAGTTCATCGAGTAACGACTTTTTATACTGTTTCATTAAATATGGGCTGATAAACTGTCAGTCCACTGCCATAAATCCAAACATCGACGTTACTATAGGTCGCAGTGTGACGTATAAGACAGAATGGGCCAGCTTTACTATCACATACGGCGCTGGCCTCCACATATCATTGGTAGGACGCACGCTGGTCAAAATCCTCTTGACGTTCTGGCATCTGCATGAACATTTGTTATTGTTTCATGGTAGTGGTCGCCTTACTTACTTTCATAGCTCAGCGACCCAAAACGTGTCTTGGCCTCCGATAGGAAACGCCGTTTGCGCTGGTCACACTGATCATAAAAGAGAAAAAGCTGGCCACCTTTATCATAAGCAAAATAGTAATAATGATGACTGGGTAATTAATTCGAAATTCTATTTAGTCCGTCAGACAGATAATTAGAAAATATTAGACTCATATTTTTTATTTTTTTCCATAATCCAATAATTACAGTATTATATTGAGTTGAAATGTCGCGTGACGTAACTTTTGAGTAAAAATTCTACTCAAGCGTGACGTATCGCGCCATTTCAACTGTTATTATTTAATTACTAGCGGCCGCCCGCGACTTCGTACGCGTGGATCCCGTTTTACCCCCTTCATCTATCTTACGCGGTTTAGATTTTTTCATACCAATGTTTTTACCCGCTAACTCCCGTTCCCGTGGGAATTTTGCAATATCCTGTTGTAACTAAGCTTTGAGTTTACTAAGGTACCTGCATGCCAAATTTCAAGCGTCTAACTTAAGCAGTTTAGATTTTTCATACAAAAGGATTTTCCCGCTAATTCCCGTGCCCGTGGGAATTCCTANTAAGGTACCTGCATGCCAAATTTCAAGCGTCTAACTTAAGCAGTTTAGATTTTTCATACAAAAGGATTTTCCCGCTAATTCCCGTGCCCGTGGGAATTCCTAAGTATCCTATAACCTGCCCAGGAGTATGAAGAATAATTGTACCAAGTTTCGTTAAAATCCGTCAAGTAGTTTTTGTTTCTATAAGGAACATACAGACAGACAAAAATTTTACTGATTGCATTTTTGGCATCAGTATCGATCACTAATCACCCCCTGATAGTTATTTTGAAAATATATTTCATGTACAGAATTGACCTCTCTACAGATTTATTTTAAGTATAGATGAAAGAAAATAAAAAATATGAGTCTAATATTTTCGAAATATCTGTCTGACGGACAAATAATTGAAATTTTGTCATCTAGCCTATTCCTTATCTCTCCAGGTACATGACAGACGGTATGTTGCTCCGCGAGTGCCTGGTGGACCTGGAGCTCCGCGCCTACAGCGTGATCATGTTGGACGAGGCTCACGAGCGCACCATCCACACCGACGTGCTGTTCGGCCTGCTCAAGACGGCCGTGCGTTCGCGTCCCGAGCTCAAGCTGATCGTCACCTCCGCCACATTAGACGCCGTCAAATTCTCGCAGTACTTCTTCGAAGCACCCATATTCACCATCCCAGGACGAACATTCCCTGTTGAGGTCTTGTATACTAAGGAACCAGAAACGGATTATCTTGATGCATCACTCATCACTGTCATGCAAATACATCTGCGCGAACCGCCAGGGGATATCCTGCTCTTTTTAACTGGACAAGAAGAAATTGATACGGCTTGCGAGATCCTATACGAAAGAATGAAGTCGTTAGGTCCTGATGTACCTGAACTGATCATTCTCCCAGTATATTCCGCGCTGCCGTCGGAAATGCAAACGCGTATTTTCGAACCCGCGCCGCCTGGTTCCAGAAAGGTGGTCATTGCGACGAATATCGCTGAAACATCGCTGACGATTGATGGAATTTATTACGTGGTGGACCCGGGATTTGTGAAGCAGAAGGTGTACAATTCGAAGACTGGAATGGACTCGCTGGTTGTTACTCCGATTTCGCAGGTATGATTATTTTCGCAGTTAATTTTTTCTAATATGTACCTACTTTTATAATGTGGATTTTAATGATAAGATGATAATATTTGCAGATTAATCAAAAACGAAATTAATTTTGAGTAATGGTATCTCATTATTATGTAATGTTCGAAACTCAAGTCGTCTTCAATTACACGACGCCTATAATTGGTGTCAGAAAGATACTGTCATGGGACATGATCATTTAATTTGCTTTCTATTTTAAAATCCGAACCGTTTTCAATAACACGGCGCTCAGCTAACATATCATTGCGTACTTTCAATCTGTTTACTTGAAAATTAAATATTCATTTGATTTAATGACCAACATTTTGAGCCAATCTCAGTACAATCTGGTCGAGTTAACTGCACACCTGCACACTGCGTCACATCGACGTTCTGGTACGAACGGGGTGAACGCGTGGAAGTGTGCGGAGGGAGGGAGAGTCGCATACCAGCGAGGTGCGCTGTTAAATCGATCGGGTTGTAATAATTAAAGCGATCACCGTAACTGAAGGTTTGTTTTTCCTTCCCAGGCAGCGGCGAAGCAGCGAGCGGGACGCGCGGGTCGCACGGGCCCGGGCAAGTGCTACCGTCTGTACACCGAGCGCGCCTACCGCGACGAGATGCTGCCCACGCCCGTGCCCGAGATACAGCGCACCAACCTCGCCACCACCGTGCGTATAACACGTCTATAGTCTGGTCCGTGAGCACGTAGAATTTTGTCCGATGACCCCAAGCTACCCATCCTTATCGCTCGCGCGTAACTATGTTGCTGTCGCGCTCGCACACTCACTGCGGGCGCGCGTCGCACAGTCGCGACAGCAATATAATTACGCGCGAGCGATAAGGATGGATAGCTTGGGGTCATTGGACAAAATTCTACGTGCTCACGGACCAGGCTTTACTTTCCACTAAAGCGGAGCGAAGATTAGACGAGAGGAAAGATATGAGCTGTGTCTATAGTCTGGTCGCTGAGCACGTAGAATTTTGTCCAATAACCGCAAGCTACCCATCCTTATCTCTCGCGCGTAATTATATTGCTGTCGCGACTGTGCGACTGGCGCCCGCAGTGAGTGTGCGAGCGCGACAGCAACATAATTACGCGCGAGCGATAAGGATGAGTAGCTTGGGGTCATTGGACAAAATTCTACGTGCTCACGGACCAGGCTTTAGTAGATCTATTACAGTGTCACAAAGTCAGCGACGAGCGCGACGTGACGCTGTGTCCCAACGCGAAATGATGATATGTCGCATGCTGACACAAAGGCCACAAGCAAGGACCGCGCTAGACAAAATTCTACATGCTCACGGACCAGGCTTTACAATTAATATTTTGTAGCCAAAAGCATTTAATAAAATCCATTACTTGAACAGGTGCTCCAACTGAAGACCATGGGCATCAACGACCTGCTGCACTTCGACTTCATGGACGCGCCGCCGGTGGAGTCGCTCATCATGGCGCTGGAGCAGCTGCACTCGCTGTCCGCGCTCGACTCCGAGGGGCTGCTCACCAGGCTCGGCCGCCGGGTGAGTGTTAGGCCTCAGGTAGACTGCACTAGCCTGAGACTGCAGAATCCTAGATACGCCAATGCCGCGGGCACTCGAGTCTTGGCGTCTGCGTATTCACAGTGCTGAACGAGCTACGAGATTGCACCTTATCAGACGGCACGACACGGACGGACCGAGCCATTAGAAACTCCCGCGCTCGCGCCCCATGTCACGATCGCGAACGTCGGTCTGCGACCGACGCGGACGAGCCTGGGCTTCGCTACGCGAAGCCCACACTCGGTCTCGTCGGCACGCGCACCGACGATCGCCAAACGGCTAGAGTACCTTCTGTACTCGCCACTCTGCCCGGTGAAGCTGGAAAAGCTCCTCAAGCTACCAGCGCGCGTCCCTTCAAAAAAAAAAAAAACCCATGTCACGTCACATGATGACGCGTGACGTGCAGGAGCATTGTGAACGCAACTCGCGTCTTTAAACATTTTGGTTAACACGCGCCCGCCTCTACTCTGAATGGGGTCGCATTTCCACTTCGACGCGCCGCCGGTATAGTCGCACATCACAGCGCCCTTTAAGCAGGACTTAAATAAGACTACGGTCTCCTATTATAGTCATCGTACGCCATCAACATCAAACATTTCTATCAACGTCATACGCCGACATCAACGTTTGAAAGAGGCCACAACCGGTACATTTCTATAGTAAGCATTACGACGCGGCCGCACACGACGCTGTACGCAGACGGCGTTTATAGGAGACCACAGCCTAATGCACAGCAAAAATAACTTGAGCACATGTTTCCAGATGGCCGAGTTCCCCCTGGAGCCGAATCTGTCCAAGATCCTGATCATGTCGGTGGCGCTGCAGTGCTCCGACGAGATCCTCACCATCGTGTCCATGCTCAGCGTGCAGAACGTCTTCTACCGCCCCAAGGACAAGCAGGCGCTCGCTGACCAGAAGAAGGTAACACACAGCTTCAGTCTTCTTAATGGATGTTGACATGTTTTTGAGGTGAACTGGCGTCCCTAAATCGAATGTTTCTGTGTGGATGAGATATTTGTATCTAAACAGGTTACTAAAAGTTCAGTGGTCGCACGTCGACGCGTCGACCGGTTTGGATGCGCATTTTCGATTCCAAGTTAAAATCGTCCTCTATTTTCACTACTTAGTACTTTTTCGCGCCACAAGTAGCGCGGATTAACGGCACTTGTCTATAGGAGGAACTCAATACGCGCGCATCAAGACACGGATAGTGTCTTGATGCGCGCGTATTGAGTTCCGTGCGCGTATCAGGGGGCGTAGTGTGAATTTACGTCAAACGCATTCTAAGTCAACTGCGTAAAAAAGTGACATTAAGGCTGCGTTTCCACCAGAGATGAGCGAGGATGTGTAGCGAGGGATGTGTTTGAAAAGAACCAATAGAATCGCTTCATTTACCGAGGCGAAGTAAATGAAACGCACACACGCGCAAATCCTCACACATTTCTGGTGGAAACGCAATCTAAATGTATGACGGATTGTACAGTGCCCCTAGCGGAAACTTTCAAGAACTAAAACCTTTAATTATTTTTTACGCGCTCACTAGTGACGACGTTTGATATAAACTCACACGAAGCCCTCTTGTAGGCCAGATAGGTAGGACGGTAGGCGATGCGGCGTCTTGCAATGCGAGAGCGAGACTGAAGGTGGAAGGGAGAGGATAGGGAAAGGACTGTCAGAGTGAGTGATAGAGAATAGTGTGACATGAGTTTGAATTGTTTGAGGTTTTAATACTGGCGCATACAGTAATGACTATCGTTTTAGCGCTCACCAGTTGGCGCCACTGTAGAGTAAGGTCCTGTCACTTGCTAGTAGCGAAGACAATGGCGCGCTAAAGTGGTAGGAGGACTATCGCATTTGCACTCATCAAGATGGCGCCACTGTAGGGTAAGGTCCTGTCAATCGCCAGGGGTGCCAACTGTTAAGTATAAAAACGATAGCCCTCATTTAGACCGCGTAGTTGCTTAGTAAACTTGTGTGTTTTGTTTTATCGTAATTGCTAATCGTCCGTGGTGTCCGCAGGCGAAGTTCAACCAGCCCGAGGGCGACCACCTGACGCTGCTGGCGGTGTACAACAGCTGGCGCAACAACAAGTTCTCCAACGCCTGGTGCTACGAGAACTTCGTGCAGATACGCACGCTCAAGCGCGCGCAGGACGTGCGCAAGCAGCTGCTCGGCATCATGGACAGGTAGGCTGAATTACTCGTACCAGGCCTGTCCATCTCCGCGAGTTTACATCGAAAACAAAACACGCACGATGGCCCACCTACAGGATACTATTCGACAAGGCCTCACATACGAGCGAACGTTGACTCACGCACGCGTATTCTTGTGTATGATGGAAGAAAATAAAGAAAATGGTGTACTAAATACTGTGGAGTATTTAACTGCCTAAATAATAATAAAAACACAGAATGTACTTTTTTAAGTTGCCTNTTTGTTTCAAAAACTTACATATTTTTATAATGGCAAAGAAAAAAAAAGAGTTTGTTTACTTAAAGAAAAATACTAATTGTTTTTGTCCATAAAACATTCCCCTGGGTGGTTGCAACAGTCCCCTGTCGCAGTTTTGCGAAAAATCGCCAATAACTCAAAAACTAAGGGGAAAATGTGTGGGCTTTTTTAGATATGTATTTAAATTACTATTGCCCTGAATTTCATTAGCAAAATTTCTCAATAATTAATAAAATTACTTCAGGACAGTCTTGTATGGACGATTTTCCAAATAGCAGAGAAACACCCATATGTCAAAATGACATGGTTATTCTTCAGTTGAAAGATATTGAAGATTGAAAAATCAGCCCCTAATAGGCTTTCCATAATGCTTTTGGTTTGGCGGATTCCAATTTAAAACTTGTGGTGTTCTTTAGTCTTAGTATACAACCTACTAAAACAAAAGAAGACTGCAACAAACATTGCTTTCAGCTGAAATGAGCAAGCTGTTCTGTTTGATATACGTCTGTGGAACGTAAAATGAATGTGGTGATTGGAGCCCACATATATCTGTTTGCGAACTCTCTTACGACGCGAGTATGTGACGGCTCGATTGTCGACGTCATTCGATTCTATTGTCGTTTTAAATCACTTTCGAGCGATGAGTTTTGAATTGGACGCTCGCGACGAATAAAGGTGTACGTAAAATCCGTTTTATTTTTGCCCGCTTGATGAAGGTTGTGTTTATTCTAACCACATTTTATTACGCATGTTAAGTTAAAAATATGATAAAAACAGCTTGTTTAAAGGGAAAATCTAAAAACATTTTCAAACATATGAATATCGAAATACAGGAATGTTTGGTTTGTCTGTGTTCAAATTCAAGTTTGTTAGCTAATACTTGCCGATATTTCAGCGGTCGCTTTTCTTGCTAACATGTGTTTTTTTTTGTGAACTCCTGTTGTGGATTTTATCCGTTTATTTTAGCTAGCTGCAATTTAATTTTTAACCTACCTATGTGTAATTATATTTGTTATGAACGTGAGCCCATAAACATAAATAATCTGTTAGAAGCATCATTGCAATATTTTTTCAACTGAAAAGTTGTCCTTTACGTCTTTCTGCGGTGGGCCCGTCGTATTGTGTTTTTAACGAATACCGATCGCTTTTTGTTTGTTTTCATCTAATCAATCAAGTAGAATTTGAATTTCAACGCGTTGTTTTTTGACACGATGCAACATCGCGACACCTATTACTTGTATACTTACGCCCGTATTCACAAACGATACTTGCTTAAGTGAAGCAGCAAATCGAACGCACAGCGTTGAATAGAGCTCTCTGATTGGTTCATGTGTCATCCTGTGCGTCTACGCGCACTGTGATACCTCGTAGTAATGTTTGCGAATACGGGCGTTAGTTCACATGATAGAAAAATGGCGCTAGAGCACACACCAATTTCTTTCTACTCTATCGAGGACATTCTTCGCACTTCTACGCTTTTGAGTTGTTAATGGATGGCTCAATAGAGCTTTCGTTCAGTTTTAGAAGTCTCGGGACACATTCCTGTTACAAAAAGGCCCTGGGAAAAATTCAAGATTCAAATTCAAATCTTAAGTCTCTTATGTTCGTCTCTCTAAATATTCCTAAGTTGACACCTATCGCCGCTTGAATGGCATCCTATAGGGAGTTCGCTTGCAAAAACGTAAGGACTTAAGGCCATCTGCTATTAGTTATCCTGTTCGCAAGCGAGCGTCCCTGAATAGTCCCGTCACCTGGAGATTGATGGTCACGCTAATGTGCTCACACCTTTATGAAAATGAATGGAAATTTTGGCACACGTTGAAATAGACTTTGTGGAAACGATTTATGGTGTATTTTGGAAAGTTTGATGCGGTAGATTATAGACACTTTGGTAATTCGCGCCTATATTTAGTTACATTCATCGCGCACATTTTGAATTAATTTAATATCTATTTACGCCAAAATATTATGCTGATAATTTTTGCATTATGGCTAATAGTATGTGTCAAAATGGTATTTTTTTTATTTAAATTGCCGAAACATTAATGTTTTCAAAAGTTATAGAAACTATTTTTTAATAGGATTAAAATAAAGAAACAAACGATTCCAAATCGCAAATTCAGTTTTCAAAACAAAAGCCTAACGTCGAAAGTTGTTTACTTCAATTTCTTTTTCTGCTTATGTTTCTTTTACGCCAGTATGACTTAACAACATTGTTAATAGATTTATACAGACTCGTCTGAAAAATACACTCTTGAATCTTTAAATTACTCGTAATTTGTATTAAATAAATAACAGGGTTAAATTATTTAGTGTAGCTTCATATTTGGAGTCTTTTCATAGGGCCTTTGAACTCTACCATTATTATTTTAAGCAATTTTCTTAATGTGCGGTGAAATTACGTGGACTACATTTGAATATACTAAAACAGAATTTCATATTACAGTTAATTTTCTGAAGGAAATTTCAAAAACTGTTTTCTCCCGAGAGGAAAAACGGGAAAAACACAATATTGACGGAATTTTGGAATCTGAATGTCTGCCAAACTCATTTCATAGACAAATGAGCCTTCATTCAGCCAGGTGGTTCACCCCGAGTAATTTTTCGACAATTTATTCGGCGGTCGTTAGCGGGTAATCCCCGTTTATCCTCGGCAGGTTAGAAGATGATCAAATAAGTCAGCTAGCACAGGTATTTTGAATGCTCTTTAAGCGTACTTTATTTGCAGGCGACAACGAACGAACAAACGATGCTTGCAGCAGCAAATCGAACGCACAGCGTTGAATAGAGCTCTGTGATTGGTTCGTGTTCACACACGTGTGCTTCTGCCCTGTGCGTCCACGCGCACTGTGAGACCTCATAGTAATGTTTGTGAATACGGGCGTAAGATAGAAATAGGTATTCTAATTATGTTGGAAGAAAAATGTGACTTACGCGACGTGTTTATTAGTTGTTATCAACTCTATCATTCTAAAGATAATTTTTAAATCTTATCCAAACAAAAAACAGACTTTTCCATACAGAAATCACCATCAGACTACTCATTTTTGTTGCAAACTCGCTGCTATTTCAACTACTTAAGATCTAAAAGTGTTCTGCATAAAGCACCGTTGTCTTTACAAGATTTTTTTGCTGTCGAATTACTGCTTTATTTGCACTCTGATAAAGATGAGTTTGACTTTACAAAAGCTGTAAAGTCGCCGAGTCAGCGTTAGTTGGCCTGTCTGCGGTTCAAAGATAATGAGGACGTTAAAACTAAAATAAAGTAAGTATTCGTATTATTTGCAAAATGGTAAATGTAGGGATAGTTATAAAACATTATTAGGGCTTGTTCCCACGGAGACATCCCGTTTTTTGCAGGATCCAGTTTATTCGTTCGTTTCAGCTAAATGACGTCCACTGCTGGACAAAGGCTTCCACCAAGGACTTCCATAACAAATGGTCCTTCGCTGCTCGCATCCAGGTTGTTGGCGCTTCGCGGGTCCTCGGGCTTCATCGACATCGATCGGCCATCATCGGCTCCGCGCGAGGCGCCGGCACACTACGCCGTACGTGCCCGACGCACGGTGGTCTGAAAATTAAGCTCCCATACCATAGAAACTTAATGTCAGAAATTAATAAAGAAAAATATGCATTGTGTTTAGTATACCTCCCTTTGTTTTACTAATACAGTATGAAGGGTATGAGTAGCTCCATGTGTGAGAAAAAAAATATTTTAATTTTTTTTGTATGGAAAAAAACACTTAAACTGGATTTTTTTTAAACTGAATAGAACTGAAGGGCTGGTACTCACATGAGCTATTGCACCATACACGGCGATCAAGATGACATACAATTCTTGTGCCTTTGGGTGCCGCTTTGCATGTACCAAGCTTTGGAAATTTTGAATTTTCGGTAGGTGATTTTTCAAGTCTTTGATGTTATTTTATGAAGTTATTAACCGCTTTCAATACGAGAATAGTATGTAAATTAATACTCATATAGNTTTAAGTTGCCTCATGACACTGAGAGGTAAATAAGTAGTTAATATTATTCATGATAATTCATGCTAAATCATGTATTTCCTTCGCCATTTTCCGCAGTTTGGCACCTCACGTCACATCATTTTACCGAAGTCAGCCCTATAGCTTCGGCGCAGTGCCGATCACTGACGTTTGTCAACAAAATGGTGCTTGACTCTTGAGACAGGCTAAATTACACCATATTGTTAATGACATTGAGCATACATTTTTTTAAATACCTTCACGAAGTAAAACTTCTGTACGTAGTACTTATTATTATTCTGTGCTCGTACGTCGGACTTCTTGGCGGGAATCTGAAGCGTCATGTTAACGGTTTTGTTTTATTTCCTCAAATTCGTGTTTTGGCGACTATTAATTCGTGTAATTTAAGTGTTCGTGAACGTGCATGAGTGTGGGCGAGTGAAGCAAAACAGTGCATCGTGATTCTTCTGGTTCTCTCAAGTTGTCCATAGGAGGTCTCAGTAAAGCACCACAACTTTACTGAGACTCAAAGGGTGGGAAGGGGTATCATCTATCATACTTCATTATATTATCATTACTTGATCTCATTTTGTAACTCGTATCACATAAATACTTGAAAATGGCACAAATCAAGTCGACCTCGACGTGTATTGCCAACATCATCAAAAAAGAAGAAGAAGTACTCGTACGTCACTGTTGTTACTTCGCCAAGTAGGAATAGGACATAACTTACAAGTGTGCTTTACATGCTGAATTTAGAATAAAATACTTTTGCAACCAAAAGTATGATGGGTATTATGCCCACAATCTTAGTTAACTTGTTGTGACGTCAAATTTTCATGAACAATTATGATTGACAGGCTGATGACGTTCTACCCAATGCCTTATTTAAATAAAAAAAAATACAAGTGATGCATTGCACTGTGGTCGATTTTCTTGTGTACTGTGATGTGCCCATAACCTTTTTCGAGAGCTGGATCCATCCGCCTGATCCAAGAGCCTTTTGAAACTATTTATATCAGGTCCACATTCAAGTCCGTTAGTCTGAAACTTGTATAAGGCGTTTTGCGGTCGTAGTAAATAGTCCATCTCGTAAAATTCTAATGTAAACATACCTCCTTTCTTATGTCTCCTTTGAACACCAGTTAAAAATATTACCTCTTTCCACAGACACAAACTAGACGTAGTGTCGGCGGGCAAGAACACTGTGCGCATCCAGAAGACGATCTGCTCGGGTTTCTTCCGGAACGCGGCCAAGAAGGACCCACAGGAAGGCTACCGCACGCTGGTCGACAGCCAGGTCGTCTACATACACCCCTCCAGCGCGCTGTTCAACAGGCAGCCTGAGTGGTAAGTGGCAGATAAAGTTGGCAATAGAAGCAGACATTCTATAGCTTTAAATGTCGGCTTAAGTGCTTGTTCACGTAGGTACGCGCGGGCGAGGGCGCGGGAAACGTTGCGAGCTCGTGTTCACATTAACCACCAGGCGTTCGCGCGAGTGTGACGTACTATCGTTTCTAGCGACAAGTTCAAACTGGTTGAACTTACCTGACGTCGCGAGTGAAACGCGCGCGCCGCCGCTAGTTTGACATGAACACACACAAACGTCTTCACGCGTTGAAATTACCGCGAGCGCTCCGCGCGCACCAGTCGCTAGCTTGCCCGCTAGTTAGACCGCACCTGCGTTTCGTACGTGAACACTTGGAATCACTACATATGTTTGATATTTCGTCATCGCGCCCGCCACCGCGCCCGCGAGTCAACGTGCACAAGCACTAATGCTTCAACCACACCAACGCATGCAAATCGCCGGCCCGATCACGGCGCGACCATAGACCAATAATGGATTGTCATGGATCGCGCGACCTGTCATTGGCCTATGATCGCGCCGGCGATCTGGACGCGTTGGTGTGGTTGAACTTGAAGCGTAACTTATCCATGACTGAATCCTCATAATTAAGGTGTTCTTAACTACGCTCACCAGTTAGCGCCACTGGCAAGTGAGGTCCTTGCTTTTGGCTAAGACAGTGGCGCCAATCGGTGAGCGCTGAAGCGGTAGGAGGACTAGCGCATTTGCAATCACCAGGTTGGCGGCACTGTCGAGTATAATCCTATATCCCCAGTGACGTCGACTGGCTAAATGTAAACCTTCCAAAAGACAAGGTTTTTTTTTATTTAAAGCCTGGTCCGTGAGCACGTAGAATCCTGTCCAATGACCCCAAGCTGCCCATCCTTGTCGCTCGCACGTAATTATGTTGCTGTCGCGCTCGCACACTCACTGCGGGCGCGCGTCACACAGTCGCGACAGCAATATAATTACGCGCGAGCGATAAGGATGGGTAGCTTGGGGTCATTGGACGGGATTCTACGTGCTCACGGACCAGGTTTTAGAAACTACAATCTGTAGACAGGTCCGCACTTTTTTCAGTTTTTTTTAAGTAACATTTCGCTCCTTAGGTAGTTATTAATTATAAAGACAAGGTTTCTAACTCTTCATTTTATTGCAGGGTAATCTACCACGAACTGGTGCAAACCACCAAGGAGTACATGCGTGAGGTGACCACCATCGACCCCAAGTGGCTGGTGGAGTTCGCGCCCGCCTTCTTCAAGTTCTCGGACCCCACCAAGCTGTCCAAGTTCAAGAAGAACCAGCGCCTGGAGCCGCTCTACAACAAGTACGAGGAGCCCAACGCCTGGAGGATATCGCGCGTCCGCAGGAGAAGGAATTAGGAACGGACGCAAATAAATGTTTCTACCAAATAGTATATTTTGTTTCGTTTCTGTTTATCCTACCTGTGTATTGTACAATGCTCCTACGATTACAGAAATCGAAAAAACGACAAGTACCAAGTGTATGTACGAGTCTTTATTTGCAAGCCTCTAGCACTGTGTGTGGGGTGTCATACCGATAAGATTGGTCAGCTGCTGGTTTGGCTCATGGTGGAATCACGATGGAATGTTCCTACCTGTGATCCTATCACAATGTTTGAGATAATTACCAAGTAAGGGCAGGACCGGTCCACGGTAATATTATCATATTATTACCGTGACCGGTCTTTGTGGAAATCCTTGGTGGACGTCTTTCGGCTGAGCTGAAGGGCTGTAGCACTATACCTCCTCCATCCAATTTCCTCAAAGAAAATTAATTAAAACGCATTTTAATACTTCATTGCTCCTGATGGTATGGTATAACAGAACGCATTGTCATTAATGTCAAATTTGAACTCGATTGGATTTTTGACAGATCGCAATTTTTTGGTGCAAATTACACAATTTTTGTGTGGAATAATTGGAAATAATGTCCTAAAACTAGTTGGCTGGATTATTTATAAACAGCAAGAAATGAACTGTAAAATTTGCTGTTAATAAATTGATTGACTTGAAGGAAAATGGATTTCTTTTCGGAGATAATCGGGGAGACCGTGATACTGGGAATAGATTCCCTCATACTTGGTTTCTGCGTGAGACAGCTGAGCAAATGTAAACACATACTAAACGCGCTACAAGTAAGCTACTCATTTTTAAAGCAATATGTTTCAATACTTTTGTCGAGTTCGAAAAAACACGTTTTCTATAATGCTAATTTATTTTTCTAATTAGACAGCTCCTGTACTGGATATAGACAACACCCTAAACAAGGAAATAAATAAATACCCCAACAATACAATCCCTTATGTAGTGATCAGAGGGCTTGTCAAGCCTCTGGGCACTCCTATCACCAGCAACTACAACAATAATGTTACTGGAGTGGTGCAAAGGTAAGCTGATATTTTATTGAATAACTTTTATTTAATAAGTACTCTTACAGCCATTCAACTAAAAATTATTGAAGTATGTAGGGTCATTTCGCCTGTTCGCGTCCATTTAGTGCAGTTGGCAAGTTTGACGGCGATAATAAAAATGCCCCAGCACTCATTTCTATGACAAATTTGTGTAATGTATTCATTATATATTCTATTTTAAGATTAACATTCAGTTGTATTAGAAACATCTTGCTTTTTCTTTTAAAATAGATAAACTTCAGAATTAGGCGTTATACCCAGTTTGCGTCCACAAAATCCAAATTGCGTCCACCCGTGGACCATTTAGCGTCCAGCAGCTTAGAAAAGGAATATAGGGATGATATTTTTAAGAATTAATAAAGAAAGATTGTATTTGAACAATTTCTTTATTTAACAATAAACTTAATTATTAAAAATCAACATTATCATCATTTAAAACTCACTTTAAAAAATAAAAATAATTCTTCTCAACATTGGTTTAAGTAAAAAATTCTTTATTTCTGGCCAAACATTTTTCAAACAATTTTTGACCTGGACGATCATCTTTGAAATTATTTTTAAACTCTCCGTCTCGAATTATTTTTTGAACAGTATCCAACAATTCTTGCTTTTTACTACAAATCCACATTTAGAAATGTTATGAAGCCATTCAACTACTTTTGTATTATTGTTCCATTTTCTTCCCTAAACTTTGAATTTTTGACGAATTTCAATATCTAATTACTACATGACGTGACATATTATTGGAAAGAAGAGAAGCTAGAGATGTTTTTAAGATCATTGGCAATCCACTATCACCTTTAATTTTTTTT